>NC_080734.1:210000-328291 GCF_019097595.1 Hemibagrus wyckioides
CATGGGACACAGAAAAGGACATGGAGAAGGACACAGGGAGGACACAGAAGAGGACATGGGGAAGACACAATACATAGAGCAGGACACAGGACATGGAGGAGGACACAGAAGAGGACACAGGACACAGAGAAGGACATGGGGGAGGACACAGAGAAGGACACAGGACATGGAGCAGGGCACAGAGGAGGACACGGAGAAGGACACAGGTCATGGAGCAGGACACATAGGACACATGACATAGGGGAGGACATGGAGAAGGAAATGGGGAGGACACAGGGAGAACATAGGAAAGGACACAGGACACAGAGAAGGACACAGCAGCTTGTCCTGCTCCAGCAGGACAAGGAGTAGAGCATGAGGAGGACACAGAGGAGGGCTTGGAGCAGGACGCAGAGGACACATGACATGGAGATGGACAGGGAGTAGGATACGGGAGAGAACACAGAGGAGGACACGAGGGATGACATGGGGGAGGACATAGAAATGGACACAGGATACGGAGGACAGGGAGTAGGACAGAGAGAAGGACATTTAGCAGGACACAGAGATGGACAGGGAGCAGGACACGGAGCAGACATGTAACACAGTCATCAGCAGTAGCTCTATCTGTTGGCCTGGTGTTCAGATGTAACTGTGGAAGTGAGTGATATATATGACAGTGTTTTATATCGACTAGACTCAAACACTGAACACCTCAAAGCTGCTGGACAATCGCTCCCGATTACTGTCCAGTCTATCAGCTGATGTCACTGTGAAGAAGCGAAGTGTCTCTCAGATCAACACTCTCTCCTAAACATATAACCTCTTATTAATGTGTTATACACTGGGTAATAACAGACAGTAAGCTCATATTTCCTCTAGTGTTAGGATTTATTACATTCCAGAAGGTGTTCTGGACTCACGCTCCGTATCTGGTGTCCAGCTGCCGGTTCCAGAGAGGGAGGGATTTTCTCAGTAGTTTTTATTTAATAACGTTAGAGAGTGAGAAGGAACAGGTGAAATATTTTTAAATGAATCATATCTTAGATTTGATTGCAGCTCTGTGGTCAGTGTCTGTGTTTTACTCAGTTAATAAACTCACTTCTGTTTCTTTTGTACAGAAACATGCCAGAAATCTGGAAGTCAATGCTGCGGTCAGGCTGAAGCTTCACATTAGTGTGAAGTTAATGGAGTTTAGGTTTCCTGTGCAAATATTTATTGCAGCTTAAAAATATACATTACTGTGTGTCGTCTTTGTGTCTCTGAGCTGTAGTTAACACTGTAGTGTTGATATAACCTTCACACACACGCACAAATGCACATACACACATGCATAAACGCAAACACATGCACAAACACACACACACACACATGCACAAACGCACACACACACATGCACAAACACACACACACACACACTCCTCTTTCTTTTCTCTAAATACTGTTCTTTGAAATGTGAGAAACATGTGCACGTAGACTGTGTGTGTGTTATTGCTGCAGGTTTGCTGCCTAAACTGTTGAAAAAGAAAGAATTTTGATCTTTTGATTTTTTTTATAATAATAATAATAAATATAGTTGATGATTGGGCCCAAGCAACGGTGCCATTGCCACCCAGGCACACCGGACACAGTGGGTACATGCATTTAAAGGGGAAATACCAAAAGGACAAGAGTGACAATTTGGGTCTAATGAAAGTGATCACAGCAAAGTCCACTGATGGCAAAAATATAACTGTCTCTCCATCTGAACTACATAAGGACAAAAGTGACAGTTTGGGTGTAATGAAACAGATCATAGCAATGTCCAGTGATGTCCAAAGGGACAATGACTCTTCCTCTAAACTATATTACTATATATATATATATATATATATATATATATATATATATATATATATATATATATATTACTCAGAAAAAGTTAAGGATATTTGGATTTTGGGTGAAATTTATGGAAAATGTAAAAAGTTCACACTACAGTGATATAATATCATGAAAGTAGGGCATTTAAGTAGAAGCTGCAATGGTGATTTCCTCATCTCAAACAATTTATTGAAACAAAATCCAACAACAGTGGTGGGTATACCACAACAAAAAATCTCAATGTCTCAATAATTTGTCATGTGCCCTTGACCATCAATTACAGCTTGACCACGACGTCTCATGCTGTTCACGAGTCGACTTATTGTCTGCTGAGGCATGGCATTCCACTCTTCTTAAAGGGCGGCCCTCAGGTCATTGAGGTTCTGGGGTGCAGGGTTACGAGCCTCTACACGGCGACTCGGCTGATCCCAGAGGTTTTCTATGGGATTCGGGTCTGGAGAAAGTGCAGGCCACTCCATTTGAGGTACCCCAGCCTCCAGCAGCCGTTCCCTAATGATGCGACCTCGATGAGCTGGAGCATTTCGTCCATGAAGATGAAATTAGGCCTGTGTTGTTCATGCAGGGGCACAATGACTGGATTAATGATGTTATTCAGGTAGTATTGGCTTGTCACTGTACCATTCACAAGATGTAGGGCAGTTCTGTATTGAGTGGACACACCTGCCCAGACTGTAACACCACCACAACAGTGGCTGATGCATAGCGCTCTCCTTGACGTCTCCAACATCGTTGGGTCCATCATTTCTGCTCAACGTGAATCGACTTTCATCAGAGAACAGCACTGAGGCCCACCGGTCCCTTGTTCAGCGTAAATGCTCCCTGGCCCGACGCCTGTGCCTGGTGGTGTGGTCAGGTACCCTTGCAGGTCGTCTAGCACGCAGACCACGCTGATGTAAAAGGTTTCGAATGGTCTGACGTGACACTTGGGTTCCTCTCACCTCCCTTAAATGTGCCTGGAGTTGAGTGGCGTTCATCATCCGGTCCCGCAGGGCACTGTTCACAATGAAGCGGTCATCAACGTGGGATGTGGCCAAAGGACGTCCACTTCTATGCCTTTCTGTGACTCTTCCAGTCTCTCTGTATCTCTGTCCCAACCTGCTGATGACACTCTGTGACACTCTAAGTGGCCACTTCCCTCTGAGAACATCCTGTTTGAAGCCTCACAATGGTGAGGTTCTGTTGATCAATTGTTAGGTGTGGTCTTGGTCTCATGATGTCAAAATGTGAACAGCATGATGAAGAGGACTGTTTAAATACCAATTCTAATGGAACCAGAAAATTTATTGGTGGATTCATGGATCAAACACCAGTTGTGAATTTTGCCGTTAAGCACCTTGTTAGAGAACAGCAAGTTCTGCAGAAAGTACTGAAACACTGAACAGTTGGACATGTACATTCAGAAGTGTAGAGAAGGTCAAATTAAGTTCACCTGGAAAGGTTATAGTGCATTTTAGGTGCATCCTGAAATTTCACCTGAAAGCCCAATATCCTTAACTTTTTGTGAGTAGTGTATAAATTGTGAACATGAAGCCATATTTAAAAAAAGAAATAAATAAAGGTGAAAGAGCTTCATCCATCTAGTGGACATAGTCTTGTACTGCAGGAGTCAGGCCAAAACCATGTTTAGTTAATAGACTGATAAATGTAAAAATTTGTTGTGAGCCGTTTGAGCATCACAAAAATCATGAAACTAAGCCAACTTACTCACAACCAGTTGTTCTTTATATGTGAAATGTTTTGAAACGTTTGGACTTTCCACTGTTAGCATATAAAAACATAAATTTTCTTCTATTATGTCAACTTTATTCAAAATATCACAAATTCCTTCACAGTTTCACATCAGCCATGTCTTGACATTATTCTGACTGATTTTGAACCAAATCGCGTGAAATTAAAGGACAATACATTAGATTTCTAAAAGTGACACACTTCCTGCTGCCAGGTGGTGGCGCTATGACTGAGACTCATATTTGTCATATCGCTGTGATCAGCTTTCTTCTCTTAACATCAAGTTGAGGTTTGATGTACATCACTTAATGTACACCGAAGTTATTAGCCACTTCCTGTTTCCTTTTATTCGCCATAAGTTTAAGGGCTCCTCACGGCTGAACCGTTTGAGATCAAAAATCCCTCATCAACTTTAGATCCTCAATGTCTTCAGATCATATTGGACCCTGTTTGGTCAAAATCATACAAATCCCCTAGGAGGAGTATATCAAATTCCACTGGGTGCATTTTTCAAACATCCCAAATTAACTGACTTCCTGTTAAGCAGGTTATAATAATGTCTTGAGATCATATTAGCCTGGGTTTGGTGGCGGTTGTATCAGTGTCTTGAGATCATATTACCCTGGGTTTGGTGGCGGTTGTATCAATTCCCTAGGAGGAGTATTTCAAATTCCATTGGGTGCGTTTTGCAAACAACTCAAAATACCTCACTTCCTGTGGATTAGACTTAATGACATGCAGTGTGAAAGTTGTTCAGTTCAATGAGATCTAAGTCTGTACCAAGTTTTACATGGATATGTGTAAGTGTGTATCAGCTGTGCAGCAAGATTTTACAGGGGGCGCTGTGACGGGTGTGTGACACACCCAGGGCCGAGCCACGGTGACGTCCTAATGGCCGCAGATTCCAACCTGTCTGCTGATTTTCAAGAGTTTTTGAGCATGTTAAGATCCCCAAAAGTGCCTGGATGATTGAAAAAAAAAGAAAAAAAAAAAGAGAAAAGAATAATTCTTAGAAGAACAAGAGGGCGCTCCACACTGCTAGGGCTTGGGCCCTAATAATAATAATAATCATAAGCATGAGTGCGTACAGAGGGAAGATATTAAATGTTGAAGTGTAGTGAATAATTAAGAATGATTTAATTTTTATTGTCCACTAAAGAGCGAGCATGGTTGCTGCTGTCCAGTCAGGTATTAAGTCAAGGTTATTTGACTCAAATGGTGTGGGTAATAGTTATCAGGTGAGTAATTAACACAGTGTTCACTATTACCAGGTTAATGTCATGTTCAGTGAATAGAAAAGAATTTAATCCTCATCCAGAAACCCAGTCTTCATCATTAACCCTGTGAATGTGTGTGTGTGTGTAGGTGGTGGCCACAGCAGCAGGTCAGGGGGTCACTATCACTGGAGAGAAACCCTACAACCCGTGGATATGGCAGAACGCCGTCATCTTCGCCGCCACTATCATCACCACCATCGGTAACACACACACACATATATATATATATATATATCTCTGTCGCTCTTCAGAGAACCCCTCCAAAATATTGGAACAACATGGCTTGTTTTACATAGATATATGTAATAAGAAATAAGAGACCACTGCAATTTACTCCTAAATCAGCATCTCTCGGAGTATGACAAGCATTCCATGCCAGTCTTTGTTAAATTTCTACACAAGCACACCTCATTCTGCTTAATGAGTCACTGATTTGGTGATGGCCTGAACCCAATCCTATTCAATGGGGAAAAGTATAAAAAAGTACTGCTGTAACACTCTCCTCTTGCAATGTGACCAGTTGGATGGTAAAAAAGTCTTTCAAAGGTAATTGGAAATTTAAAACTAACCATTGAACATGCCAAAAACAGTGAAAAGAGGTTTTCCAAGCTACAGCCTGGAAGAGGCCAAAAACGGGTCAATAACAAGCGAGATGACCACAAAATTATTCAAATGTCAATCAAGCACCGTAGGCTGACTTCAAGTGACCTTCAACAACTCTGGCAAACTAAGACTGGGGTGAAGTGTATGGCAAGAACGATTCAAAACAGGCTTCTACACGCAGGGCTGAAGTCATACAAACCCAGAAAAAAAGCCCTTCATCAGTGAAAAAGAGCCAGGCTGAAGTTTGCAAAAGACCACAGGAATTAGACTGTAGCAGACTGGAGTATGGTAATCTTTTCTGATGAGTCCAATTTTCAGCTTTGACTGTTCAAACACGTACTAGCTCTGAATATCTGCTTGAGTCATTACACAAACACAAACCTTCTGAAAAAGAGAGAAACCACTGGAGTAACAACCAGACGCTGAAAACTACCAAGAAAAACATCAGAAGCTGATGATGAAAACATTGTGAAACCCAAAAACATCAGGCACTGATCTCAACAGTAACCTCCACAGGACAGGGTGAAGGTCTCACAACACTTGAAGAAGATTTCAGAGAAGAAAGCTAACCTCTCATCAGCAGCAGGACTCAGAAGTAGGGCTGAAACAAGGAATTGATCAAATCAATAATAATTGGTAATAAAAATCGTTGTCAGCGAATGACTTTATCGATTAGTCGGCCGGCGCACATCACCACGCATTCAATCATAGCGTTGTTCCAGGCGGGAAGAATGGCAGAGAGTACAAGCACGTCGGATAAAAGTGTGTGACCCGAGTCCTCTAAGGCATGGGAGCATTAAATTCTGCACCAAATGTTGTAACTTGTAAACTTTGCAAAGCGGAGCTTCAGTGTCATGGAAGCACGACAGTGATGAACGAGCACATAAAAGATTTGTCATGTGCCATATTTGTGTGATTAATGTGTTGGTCATTCACACAGAACGTGTTTTATTCCTAATTCCTTTTCCATTATTTTTAATGAATGTGATAAATGAATGTTTTTGCCGTTGTGCTCCATCTTTTGCAGTCCCTCACGGGTCTCATGTTCAAATGATTTCTACTGTTTCAAACAGCGCAGCTCATCAACGTCACTCACAGAACATTAGACCAATCAGAAGGCCCCAGAGGCGGGGCAGTGCAGCTCAGCAATGTCACTCACAGATCATTGGACCAATCAGAAGGCCCCAGAGGCGGGGCAAGCATTTCAAAGCATGAGCTCCGTTTACAGTAGCAGGTTGTCATGGAAACTTCATGGCACATCCTGAGACCTTGGCGTTCTGTACTGCGCTTTTTAAACCCATCCCTAAACACTGAGTCTTGTATTTGTAAACACAAACATGCCTTCTGTGTGTGAGTGCTTTATTCTGTGTGAGTGCTTTATTCTGTGTGTGAGTGCTTTATTCTGTGTGAGTGCTTTATTCTGTGTGTGAGTGCTTTATTCTGTGTGAGTGCTTTATTCTGTGTGAGTGCTTTATTCTGTGTGTGAGTGCTTTATTCTGTGTGAGTGCTTTATTCCATGTGAGTGCTTTATTCTGTGTGAGTGCTTTATTCTGTGTGAGTGCTTTTTTCTGTGTGAGTGCTTTATTCTGTGTGAGTGCTTTATTCTGTGTGAATGCTTTATTCTGTGTGAGTGCTTTATTCTGTCTGAGTGCTTTATTCTTTGTGAGTGCTTTATTCTGTGAGTGCTTTATTCCGTGTGAGTGCTTTATTCTGTGTGAGTGCTTTATTCTGTGAGTGCTTTATTCTGAGTACTTTATTCCGTGTGAGTGCTTTATTCCGTGTGAGTGCTTTATTCTGTGAGTGCTTTATTCTGTGAGTGCTTTATTCTGTGAGTGCCTTATTCCGTGTGAGTGCTTTATTCCGTGTGAGTGCTTTATTCTGTGAGTGCTTTATTCTGTGAGTGCTTTATTCCGTGTGAGTGCTTTATTCTGTGTGTGAGTGCTTTATTCTGTGTGAGTGCTTTATTCTGTGTCAATGCTTTATTCTGTGTGAATGCTTTATTCTGTGTGAGTGCTTTATTCTGTGTGAGTGCTTTATTCTGTGTGTGAGTGGTTTATTCTGTGTGAGTTCTTTATTCTGTGTGAGTGCTTTATTCCGTGTGTGAGTGCTTTATTCCGTGTGTGAGTGCTTTATTCTGTGTGAGTGCTTTATTCCGTGTGTGAGTGCTTTATTCTGTGTGAGTGCTTTATTCCGTGTGTGAGTGCTTTATTCTGTGCGAGTGCTTTATTCCGTGTGAGTGCTTTATTCTGTGTGAGTGCTTTATTCTGTGTGTGAGTGCTTTATTCCATGTGAGTGCTTTATTCCATGTGAGTGCTTTATTCTGTGTGAGTGCTTTTTTCTGTGAGTGCTTTATTCCGTGTGAGTGCTTTATTCCATGTGAGTGCTTTATTCTGTGTGAGTGCTTTTTCTGTGTGAGTGCTTCATTCTGTGTGAGTGCTTTATTCTGTCTGTGAATGCTTTATTCTGTGTGAGTGCTTTATTCTGTGCGAGTGCTTTTTCTGTGAGTGCTTTATTCTGTGTGAGTGCTTTATTCCGTGTGAGTGCTTTATTCCATGTGAGTGCTTTATTCTGTGTATGAGTGCTTCATTCCGTGTGAGTGCTTTATTCCATGTGAGTGCTTTATTCTGTGTGTGAGTGCTTTATTCTGTGTGAGTGCTTTATTCTGTGTGTGTGAGTGCTTTATTCTGTGTGAGTGCTTTATTCTGTGTGAGTGCTTTATTCTGTGCGAGTGCTTTATTCCGTGTGAGTGCTTTATTCTGTGTGAGTGCTTTATTCTGTGTGTGAGTGCTTTATTCCATGTGAGTGCTTTATTCCATGTGAGTGCTTTATTCTGTGTGAGTGCTTTTTTCTGTGAGTGCTTTATTCCGTGTGAGTGCTTTATTCCATGTGAGTGCTTTATTCCGTGTGAGTGCTTTATTCCATGTGAGTGCTTTATTCCATGTGAGTGCTTTATTCTGTGTGAGTGCTTTTTTCTGTGTGAGTGCTTCATTCTGTGTGAGTGCTTTATTCTGTGTGTGAATGCTTTATTCTGTGTGAGTGCTTTATTCTGTGCGAGTGCTTTTTCTGTGTGAGTGCTTTATTCCGTGTGAGTGCTTTATTCCATGTGAGTGCTTTATTCTGTGTATGAGTGCTTCATTCCGTGTGAGTGCTTTATTCTGTGTGTGAGTGCTTTATTCCGTGTGAGTGCTTTATTCCATGTGAGTGCTTTATTCTGTGTGTGAGTGCTTTATTCTGTGTGAGTGCTTTATTCTGTGTGTGAGTGCTTTATTCTGTGTGTGAGTGCTTTATTCTATGTGAGTACTTTATTCTGTGTGAGTGCTTTATTCTGTGTGAGTGCTTTATTCCGTGTGAGTGCTTTATTCCGTGTGAGTGCTTTATTGCGTGTGAGTGCTTTTTTCCGTGTGTGAGTGCTTTATTCTGTGTGAATGCTTTATTTTGTGTGTGCTTTATTCTGTGTGAATGCTTTATTCTGTGTGAGTGCTTTATTCTGTGTGAGTGCTTTATTCCGTTTGAGTGCTTTTTTCCGTGTGTGAGTGCTTTATTCTGTGTGAGTGCTTTATTCTGTGTGTGAGTGCTTTATTCCATGTGAGTGCTTCATTCCATGAGTGCTTCATTTTGTGTGAGTGCTTTTTTCTGTGAGTGCTTTATTCCGTGTGAGTGCTTTATTCCATGTGAGTGCTTTATTCCATGTGAGTGCTTCATTCCATGAGTGCTTCATTTTGTGTGAGTGCTTTTTTCTGTGAGTGCTTTATTCCGTGTGAGTGCTTTATTCCATGTGAGTGCTTTATTCCATGTGAGTGCTTTATTCTGTGTGAGTGCTTTTTTCTGTGTGAGTGCTTCATTCTGTGTTTGAATGCTTTATTCCATGTGAGTGCTTTATTCCATGTGAGTGCTTTATTCTGTGTGAGTGCTTTTTTCTGTGAGTGCTTTATTCCGTGTGAGTGCTTTATTCCATGTGAGTGCTTTATTCTGTGTGAGAATGCTTTATTCTGTGTGAGAATGCTTTATTCTGTGTGTGAGTGCGTGCTTTATTGTGTGTGCGAGTGCTTTATTCCGTGCGAGTGCTTTATTCTGTGAGTGCTTTTTTCCGTGTGAGTGCTTTTTTCCGTGTGAGTGCTTTTTTCCGTGTGAGTGCTTTATTCTGTGAGTGCTTTATTGTGTGTGAGAGTGCTTTATTGTGTGTGAGAGTGCTTTATTGTGTGAGAGAGTGCTTTATTGTGTGAGAGAGTGCTTTATTCTGTGGGAATGCTTTATTTTGTGTGTGCTTTATTCTGTGTGAATGCTTTATTCTGTGTGAGTGCTTTATTCTGTGTGTGAGTGCTTTATTCCATTTGAGTGCTTTTTTCCGTGTGTGAGTGCTTTATTCTGTGTGAGTGCTTTATTCTGTGTGAGTGCTTTATTCCATGTGAGTGCTTCATTCCATGAGTGCTTCATTTTGTGTGAGTGCTTTATTCCATGTGAGTGCTTTATTCTGTGTGAGTGCTTTTTTCTGTGAGTGCTTTATTCCGTGTGAGTGCTTTATTCCATGTGAGTGCTTCATTCTGTGTGAGTGCTTTATTCTGTGTGTGAATGCTTTATTCTGTGTGAGTGCTTTATTCTGTGCGAGTGCTTTTTCTGTGTGAGTGCTTTATTCCGTGTGAGTGCTTTATTCCATGTGAGTGCTTTATTCTGTGTATGAGTGCTTCATTCCGTGTGAGTGCTTTATTCTGTGTGTGAGTGCTTCATTCCGTGTGAGTGCTTTATTGTGTGTGAGTGCTTTATTCCATGTGAGTGCTTTATTCTGTGTGTGAGTGCTTTATTCTGTGTGAGTGCTTTATTCTGTGTGTGAGTGCTTTATTCTGTGTGAGTGCTTTATTCTGTGTGAGTGCTTTATTCCGTGTGAGTGCTTTATTCCGTGTGAGTGCTTTATTCTGTGTATGAGTGCTTCATTCCGTGTGAGTGCTTTTTTCTGTGTGTGAGTGCTTTATTGCGTGTGAGTGCTTTTTTCCGTGTGTGAGTGCTTTATTCTGTGTGTGAGTGCTTTATTCCATGTGAGTACTTTATTCTGTGTGAGTGCTTTTTTCTGTGTGAATGCTTTATTCTGTGTGTGAGTGCTTTATTCTGTGTGAGTGCTTTATTCTGTGTGAGTGCTTCATACTGTGTGTGAGTGCTTTATTCTGTGTGAGTGCTTTATTCTGTGTGTGAGTGCTTTATTCTGTGTGTGAATGCTTTATTCTGTGTGAGTGCTTCATTCTGTGTGTGAGTGCTTTTTTCTGTGTGAATGCTTTATTCTGTGTGAGTGCTTTATTCTGTCTGAGTGCTTTATTCTGTGTGTGAGTGCTTTATTCTGTGTGAGTGCTTTATTCTTTGTGAGTGCTTTATTCTGTGAGTGCTTTATTCCGTGTGAGTGCTTTATTCTGTGTGAGTGCTTTATTCTGTGAGTGCTTTATTCTGAGTACTTTATTCCGTGCGAGTGCTTTATTCCGTGTGAGTGCTTTATTCTGTGAGTGCTTTATTCTGTGAGTGCTTTATTCTGTGAGTGCCTTATTCCGTGTGAGTGCTTTATTCCGTGTGAGTGCTTTATTCTGTGAGTGCTTTATTCTGTGAGTGCTTTATTCCGTGTGAGTGCTTTATTCTGTGTGTGAGTGCTTTATTCTGTGTGAGTGCTTTATTCTGTGTCAATGCTTTATTCTGTGTGAATGCTTTATTCTGTGTGAGTGCTTTATTCTGTGTGAGTGCTTTATTCTGTGTGTGAGTGGTTTATTCTGTGTGAGTTCTTTATTCTGTGTGAGTGCTTTATTCTGTGTGTGAGTGCTTTATTCCGTGTGTGAGTGCTTTATTCTGTGTGAGTGCTTTATTCCGTGTGTGAGTGCTTTATTCCGTGTGATTGCTTTATTCCGTGTGTGAGTGCTTTATTCTGTGTGAGTGCTTTATTCCGTGTGAGTGCTTTATTCTGTGTGTGAGTGCTTTATTCTGTGTGTGAGTGCTTTATTCTATGTGAGTACTTTATTCTGTGTGAGTGCTTTATTCTGTGTGAGTGCTTTATTCCGTGTGAGTGCTTTATTCCGTGTGAGTGCTTTATTGCGTGTGAGTGCTTTTTTCCGTGTGTGAGTGCTTTATTCTGTGTGAATGCTTTATTTTGTGTGTGCTTTATTCTGTGTGAATGCTTTATTCTGTGTGAGTGCTTTATTCTGTGTGAGTGCTTTATTCCGTTTGAGTGCTTTTTTCCGTGTGTGAGTGCTTTATTCTGTGTGAGTGCTTTATTCTGTGTGTGAGTGCTTTATTCCATGTGAGTGCTTCATTCCATGAGTGCTTCATTTTGTGTGAGTGCTTTTTTCTGTGAGTGCTTTATTCCGTGTGAGTGCTTTATTCCATGTGAGTGCTTTATTCCATGTGAGTGCTTCATTCCATGAGTGCTTCATTTTGTGTGAGTGCTTTTTTCTGTGAGTGCTTTATTCCGTGTGAGTGCTTTATTCCATGTGAGTGCTTTATTCCATGTGAGTGCTTTATTCTGTGTGAGTGCTTTTTTCTGTGTGAGTGCTTCATTCTGTGTTTGAATGCTTTATTCCATGTGAGTGCTTTATTCCATGTGAGTGCTTTATTCTGTGTGAGTGCTTTTTTCTGTGAGTGCTTTATTCCGTGTGAGTGCTTTATTCCATGTGAGTGCTTTATTCTGTGTGAGTGCTTTATTCTGTGTGAGTGCTTTATGCTGTGTGTGAGTGCTTTATTCTGTGTGAGTGCTTTATTCCGTGTGAGTGCTTTATTCCGTGTGAGTGCTTTATTCCGTGTGAGTGCTTTATTGCGTGTGAGTGCTTTTTTCCGTGTGAGTGCTTTATTCTGTGTGAGTGCTTTATTCTGTGTGTGAGTGCTTTATTCTGTGTGTGAGTGCTTTATTCTATGTGAGTACTTTATTCTGTGTGAGTGCTTTATTCTGTGGGAATGCTTTATTTTGTGTGTGCTTTATTCTGTGTGAATGCTTTATTCTGTGTGAGTGCTTTATTCTGTGTGTGAGTGCTTTATTCCGTTTGAGTGCTTTTTTCCGTGTGTGAGTGCTTTATTCTGTGTGAGTGCTTTATTCTGTGTGAGTGCTTTATTCCATGTGAGTGCTTCATTCCATGAGTGCTTCATTTTGTGTGAGTGCTTTTTTCTGTGATTGCTTTATTCCGTGTGAGTGCTTTATTCCATGTGAGTGCTTTATTCCATGTGAGTGCTTTATTCTGTGTGAGTGCTTTTTTCTGTGTGAGTGCTTATTCTGTGTGTGAGTGCTTTATTCCATGTGAGTGCTTTATTCTGTGTGAGTGCTTTTTTCTGTGAGTGCTTTATTCCGTGTGAGTGCTTTATTCCATGTGAGTGCTTTATTCCATGTGAGTGCTTTATTCTGTGTGAGTGCTTTTTTCTGTGTGAGTGCTTTATTCTGTGTGAGTGCTTTATTCTGTGTGAGTGCTTTATTCTGTGCGAGTGCTTTTTTCTGTGAGTGCTTTATTCCGTGTGAGTGCTTTATTCCATGTGAGTGCTTTATTCTGTGTATGAGTGCTTCATTCCGTGTGAGTGCTTTATTGTGTGTGAGTGCTTTATTCCATGTGAGTGCTTTATTCTGTGTGTGAGTGCTTTATTCTGTGTGAGTGCTTTATTCTGTGTGTGAGTGCTTTATTCTGTGTGAGTGCTTTATTCTGTGTGAGTGCTTTATTCCGTGTGAGTGCTTTATTCCGTGTGAGTGCTTTATTCTGTGTATGAGTGCTTCATTCCGTGTGAGTGCTTTTTTCTGTGTGTGAGTGCTTTATTGCGTGTGAGTGCTTTTTTCCGTGTGTGAGTGCTTTATTCTGTGTGAGTGCTTTATTCCATGTGAGTACTTTATTCTGTGTGAGTGCTTTTTTCTGTGTGAATGCTTTATTTTGTGTGAGTGCTTTATTCTGTGTGTGAGTGCTTTATTCCGTTTGAGTGCTTTTTTCCGTGTGTGAGTGCTTTATTCTGTGTGAGTGCTTTATTCTGTGTGTGAGTGCTTTATTCTGTGTGTGAATGCTTTATTCTGTGTGAGTGCTTCATTCTGTGTGTGAGTGCTTTATTCTGTGTGTGAGTTCTTTATTCTGTGTGTGAGTGCTTTATTCCATGTGAGTGCTTTATTCCATGAGTGCTTCATTTTGTGTGAGTGCTTTTTTCTGTGAGTGCTTTATTCCATGTGAGTGCTTTATTCCATGTGAGTGCTTTATTCCATGTGAGTGCTTTATTCTGTGTGAGTGCTTTTTTCTGTGTGAGTGCTTCATTCTGTGTGAGTGCTTTATTCTGTGTGAATGCTTTATTCTGCATGAGTGCTTTATTCCATGTGTGAGTGCGTTATTCCGTGTGAGTGCTTTATTCCGTGTGAGTGCTTTATTCCGTGTGAGTGCTTTATTCTGTGTGTGAGTGCTTCATTCCGTTTGAGTGCTTTTTTCCATGTGTGAGTGCTTTATTCTGTGTGAGTGCTTTATTCTGTGTGTGAGTGCTTTATTCCATGTGAGTGCTTCATTCCATGAGTGCTTCATTTTGTGTGAGTGCTTTTTTCTGTGAGTGCTTTATTCCGTGTGAGTGCTTTATTCCATGTGAGTGCTTTATTCCATGTGAGTGCTTTATTCTGTGAGTGCTTTTTTCTGTGTGAGTGCTTATTCTGTGTGTGAGTGCTTTATTCCATGTGAGTGCTTTATTCTGTGTGAGTGCTTTTTTCTGTGTGAGTGCTTTATTCTGTGTGAGTGCTTTATTCTGTGTGTGAATGCTTTATTCTGTGTGAGTGCTTTATTCTGTGCGAGTGCTTTTTTCTGTGAGTGCTTTATTCCATGTGAGTGCTTTATTCTGTGTATGAGTGCTTCATTCCGTGTGAGTGCTTTATTCTGTGTGTGAGTGCTTTATTCCATGTGAGTGCTTTATTCTGTGTGTGAGTGCTTTATTCTGTGTGAGTGCTTTATTCTGTGTGTGAGTGCTTTATTCTGTGTGAGTGCTTTATTCTGTGTGAGTGCTTTATTCCGTGTGAGTGCTTTATTCCGTGCGAGTGCTTTATTCTGTGTATGAGTGATTTTTTCTGTGTGAGTGCTTTATTGCGTGTGAGTGCTTTTTTCCGTGTGTGAGTGCTTTATTCTGTGTGAGTGCTTTATTCTGTGTGTGAGTGCTTTATTCCATGTGAGTACTTTATTCTGTGTGAGTGCTTTTTTCTGTGTGAATGCTTTATTTTGTGTCAGTGCTTTATTCTGTGTGTGAGTGCTTTATTCCGTTTGAGTGCTTTTTTCCGTGTGAGTGCTTTATTCTGTGTGAGTGCTTTATTCTGTGTGTGAGTGCTTTATTCTGTGTGTGAGTGCTTCATTCTGTGTGAGTGCTTCATACTGTGTGTGAGTGCTTTATTCTGTGTGAGTGCTTTATTCTGTGTGTGAGTGCTTTATTCTGTGTGTGAGTGCTTTATTCTGTGTGTGAGTGCTTTATTCCATGTGAGTGCTTTATTCCATGAGTGCTTCATTTTGTGTGAGTGCTTTTTTCTGTGAGTGCTTTATTCCGTGTGAGTGCTTTATTCCATGTGAGTGCTTTATTCTGTGTGAGTGCTTTTTTCTGTGTGAGTGCTTCATTCTGTGTTAGTGCTTTATTCTGTGTGAATGCTTTATTCTGCATGAGTGCTTTATTCCATGTGTGAGTGCTTTATTCCGTGTGAGTGCTTTATTCCGTGTGAGTGCTTTATTCCGTGTGAGTGCTTTATTCTGTGTGTGAGTGCTTCATTCCGTGTGACTGCTTTATTCTGTGTGTGAGTGCTTTATTCTGTGTGTGAGTGCTTTATTCCGTGTGAGTGCTTTATTCCGTGTGAGTGCTTTATTCTGTGTGTGAGTGCTTTATTCTGTGTGAATGCTTTATTCCGTGTGAGTGCTTTATTCCGTGTGAGTGCTTTATTCTGTGTGTGAGTGCTTTATTCTGTGTGTGAGTGCTTTATTCTGTGTGAATGCTTTATTCTGTGTGAATGCTTTATTCTGTGTGAGTGCATTGCTTTATTCTGTGAGTGCTTTATTCTGTGTGTAAGTGCTTTATTCTGTGTGAGTGCTTTATTCTGTGTGAATGCTTTATTCTGTGTGAGTGCAGTGCTTTATACTGTGTGTGCTTTATTCTGTGTGAGTGCTTTATTCTGTGTGTGAGTGCTTTATTCTGTGTGTGAGTGCTTTATTCTGTGTGACTGCTTCATACTGTGTGTGAGTGCTTTATTCTGTGTGTGAGTGCTTTATTCTGTGTGTGAGTGCTTTGTTCTGTGTGAGTGCTTTATTCCATGTGAGTGCTTTATTCCATGAGTGCTTCATTTTGTGTGAGTGCTTTATTCCATGTGAGTGCTTTATTCCATGTGAGTGCTTTATTCCATGTGAGTGCTTTATTCTGTGTGAGTGCTTTTTTCTGTGTGAGTGCTTCATTCTGTGTGAGTGCTTTATTCTGTGTGAATGCTTTATTCTGCATGAGTGCTTTATTCCATGTGTGAGTGCGTTATTCCGTGTGAGTGCTTTATTCCGTGTGAGTGCTTTATTCCGTGTGAGTGCTTTATTCTGTGTGTGAGTGCTTCATTCCGTTTGAGTGCTTTTTTCCATGTGTGAGTGCTTTATTCTGTGTGAGTGCTTTATTCTGTGTGTGAGTGCTTTATTCCATGTGAGTGCTTCATTCCATGAGTGCTTCATTTTGTGTGAGTGCTTTTTTCTGTGAGTGCTTTATTCCGTGTGAGTGCTTTATTCCATGTGAGTGCTTTATTCCATGTGAGTGCTTTATTCTGTGAGTGCTTTTTTCTGTGTGAGTGCTTATTCTGTGTGTGAGTGCTTTATTCCATGTGAGTGCTTTATTCTGTGTGAGTGCTTTTTTCTGTGTGAGTGCTTTATTCTGTGTGAGTGCTTTATTCTGTGTGTGAATGCTTTATTCTGTGTGAGTGCTTTATTCTGTGCGAGTGCTTTTTTCTGTGAGTGCTTTATTCCATGTGAGTGCTTTATTCTGTGTATGAGTGCTTCATTCCGTGTGAGTGCTTTATTCTGTGTGTGAGTGCTTTATTCCATGTGAGTGCTTTATTCTGTGTGTGAGTGCTTTATTCTGTGTGAGTGCTTTATTCTGTGTGTGAGTGCTTTATTCTGTGTGAGTGCTTTATTCTGTGTGAGTGCTTTATTCCGTGTGAGTGCTTTATTCCGTGCGAGTGCTTTATTCTGTGTATGAGTGATTTTTTCTGTGTGAGTGCTTTATTGCGTGTGAGTGCTTTTTTCCGTGTGTGAGTGCTTTATTCTGTGTGAGTGCTTTATTCTGTGTGTGAGTGCTTTATTCCATGTGAGTACTTTATTCTGTGTGAGTGCTTTTTTCTGTGTGAATGCTTTATTTTGTGTGAGTGCTTTATTCTGTGTGTGAGTGCTTTATTCTGTGTGAGTGCTTTATTCTGTGTGAGTACTTTATTCTGTGTGAGTGCTTTATTCTGTGTGTGAGTGCTTTATTCTGTGTGAGTGCTTTATCCTGTGTGAGTGCTTCATACTGTGTGTGAGTGCTTTATTCTGTGTGAGTGCTTCATACTGTGTGTGAGTGCTTTATTCTGTGTGTGAGTGCTTTATTCTGTGTGTGAGTGCTTTATTCCGTGTGAGTGCTTTATTCCATGAGTGCTTCATTTTGTGTGAGTGCTTTTTTCTGTGAGTGCTTTATTCTGTGTGAGTGCTTTATTCTGTGTGTGAGTGCTTTATTCTGTGTGAGAGTGCTTTATTCTTTGTGTGAGTGCTTTATTCTTTGTGAGTGCTTTATTCTGTGTGTGAGTGCTTTATTCTGCATGAGTGCTTTATTCCATGTGTGAGTGCTTTATTCCGTGTGAGTGCTTTATTCCGTGTGAGTGCTTTATTCCGTGTGAGTGCTTTATTCTGTGTGTGAGTGCTTCATTCCGTGTGACTGCTTTATTCTGTGTGTGAGTGCTTTATTCTGTGTGTGAGTGCTTTATTCCGTGTGAGTGCTTTATTCCGTGTGAGTGCTTTATTCTGTGTGTGAGTGCTTTATTCTGTGTGAATGCTTTATTCCGTGTGAGTGCTTTATTCCGTGTGAGTGCTTTATTCTGTGTGTGAGTGCTTTATTCTGTGTGTGAGTGCTTTATTCTGTGTGAATGCTTTATTCTGTGTGAATGCTTTATTCTGTGTGAGTGCATTGCTTTATTCTGTGAGTGCTTTATTCTGTGTGTAAGTGCTTTATTCTGTGTGAGTGCTTTATTCTGTGTGAATGCTTTATTCTGTGTGAGTGCAGTGCTTTATACTGTGTGTGCTTTATTCTGTGTGAGTGCTTTATTCTGTGTGTGAGTGCTTTATTCTGTGTGTGAGTGCTTTATTCTGTGTGAGTGCTTCATACTGTGTGTGAGTGCTTTATTCTGTGTGTGAGTGCTTTATTCTGTGTGTGAGTGCTTTGTTCTGTGTGAGTGCTTTATTCCATGTGAGTGCTTTATTCCATGAGTGCTTCATTTTGTGTGAGTGCTTTATTCCGTGTGAGTGCTTTATTCCATGTGAGTGCTTTATTCCATGTGAGTGCTTTATTCTGTGTGAATGCTTTTTTCTGTGTGAGTGCTTCATTCTGTGTGAGTGTTTATTCTGTTTGAATGCTTTATTCTGCATGAGTGCTTTATTCCATGTGTGAGTGCTTTATTCCGTGTGAGTGCTTTATTCTGTGTGAGTGCTTTATTCTGTGTGTGAGTGCTTTATTCTGTGTGTGAGTGCTTTATTCTGTGTGAGTGCTTTATTCTGTGTGAGTGCTTTATTCTGTGTGTGAGTGCTTTATTCTGTGTGAGTGCTTTATTCCATGTGAGTGCTTTATTCTGTGTGAGTGCTTTATTCTGTGTGAGTGCTTTTTTCTGTGTGAGTGCTTTATTCTGTGTGAGTGCTTTATTCTGTGTGAATGCTTTATTCTGTGTGAGTGCTTTATTCTGTCTGAGTGCTTTATTCTTTGTGAGTGCTTTATTCTGTGAGTGCTTTATTCCGTGTGAGTGCTTTATTCTGTGTGAGTGCTTTATTCTGTGAGTGCTTTATTCTGAGTACTTTATTCCGTGCGAGTGCTTTATTCCGTGTGAGTGCTTTATTCTGTGTGTGAGTGCTTTATTCTGTGTGTGAGTGCTTTATTCTATGTGAGTACTTTATTCTGTGTGAGTGCTTTATTCTGTGGGAATGCTTTATTTTGTGTGTGCTTTATTCTGTGTGAATGCTTTATTCTGTGTGAGTGCTTTATTCTGTGTGTGAGTGCTTTATTCCGTTTGAGTGCTTTTTTCCGTGTGTGAGTGCTTTATTCTGTGTGAGTGCTTTATTCTGTGTGAGTGCTTTATTCCATGTGAGTGCTTCATTCCATGAGTGCTTCATTTTGTGTGAGTGCTTTTTTCTGTGATTGCTTTATTCCGTGTGAGTGCTTTATTCCATGTGAGTGCTTTATTCCATGTGAGTGCTTTATTCTGTGTGAGTGCTTTTTTCTGTGTGAGTGCTTATTCTGTGTGTGAGTGCTTTATTCCATGTGAGTGCTTTATTCTGTGTGAGTGCTTTTTTCTGTGAGTGCTTTATTCCGTGTGAGTGCTTTATTCCATGTGAGTGCTTTATTCCATGTGAGTGCTTTATTCTGTGTGAGTGCTTTTTTCTGTGTGAGTGCTTTATTCTGTGTGAGTGCTTTATTCTGTGTGAGTGCTTTATTCTGTGCGAGTGCTTTTTTCTGTGAGTGCTTTATTCCGTGTGAGTGCTTTATTCCATGTGAGTGCTTTATTCTGTGTATGAGTGCTTCATTCCGTGTGAGTGCTTTATTGTGTGTGAGTGCTTTATTCCATGTGAGTGCTTTATTCTGTGTGTGAGTGCTTTATTCTGTGTGAGTGCTTTATTCCGTGTGAGTGCTTTATTCCGTGTGAGTGCTTTATTCTGTGTATGAGTGCTTCATTCCGTGTGAGTGCTTTTTTCTGTGTGTGAGTGCTTTATTGCGTGTGAGTGCTTTTTTCCGTGTGTGAGTGCTTTATTCTGTGTGTGAGTGCTTTATTCCATGTGAGTACTTTATTCTGTGTGAGTGCTTTTTTTTGTGTGAATGCTTTATTTTGTGTGAGTGCTTTATTCTGTGTGTGAGTGCTTTATTCCGTTTGAGTGCTTTTTTCCGTGTGTGAGTGCTTTATTCTGTGTGAGTGCTTTATTCTGTGTGTGAGTGCTTTATTCTGTGTGTGAATGCTTTATTCTGTGTGAGTGCTTCATTCTGTGTGTGAGTGCTTTATTCTGTGTGTGAGTTCTTTATTCTGTGTGTGAGTGCTTTATTCCATGTGAGTGCTTTATTCCATGAGTGCTTCATTTTGTGTGAGTGCTTTTTTCTGTGAGTGCTTTATTCCATGTGAGTGCTTTATTCCATGTGAGTGCTTTATTCCATGTGAGTGCTTTATTCTGTGTGAGTGCTTTTTTCTGTGTGAGTGCTTCATTCTGTGTGAGTGCTTTATTCTGTGTGAATGCTTTATTCTGCATGAGTGCTTTATTCCATGTGTGAGTGCGTTATTCCGTGTGAGTGCTTTATTCCGTGTGAGTGCTTTATTCCGTGTGAGTGCTTTATTCTGTGTGTGAGTGCTTCATTCCGTTTGAGTGCTTTTTTCCATGTGTGAGTGCTTTATTCTGTGTGAGTGCTTTATTCTGTGTGTGAGTGCTTTATTCCATGTGAGTGCTTCATTCCATGAGTGCTTCATTTTGTGTGAGTGCTTTTTTCTGTGAGTGCTTTATTCCGTGTGAGTGCTTTATTCCATGTGAGTGCTTTATTCCATGTGAGTGCTTCATTCCATGAGTGCTTCATTTTTTGTGAGTGCTTTTTTCTGTGAGTGCTTTATTCCGTGTGAGTGCTTTATTCCATGTGAGTGCTTTATTCCATGTGAGTGCTTTATTCTGTGAGTGCTTTTTTCTGTGTGAGTGCTTATTCTGTGTGTGAGTGCTTTATTCCATGTGAGTGCTTTATTCTGTGTGAGTGCTTTTTTCTGTGTGAGTGCTTTATTCTGTGTGAGTGCTTTATTCTGTGTGTGAATGCTTTATTCTGTGTGAGTGCTTTATTCTGTGCGAGTGCTTTTTTCTGTGAGTGCTTTATTCCATGTGAGTGCTTTATTCTGTGTATGAGTGCTTCATTCCGTGTGAGTGCTTTATTCTGTGTGTGAGTGCTTTATTCCATGTGAGTGCTTTATTCTGTGTGTGAGTGCTTTATTCTGTGTGAGTGCTTTATTCTGTGTGTGAGTGCTTTATTCTGTGTGAGTGCTTTATTCTGTGTGAGTGCTTTATTCCGTGTGAGTGCTTTATTCCGTGCGAGTGCTTTATTCTGTGTATGAGTGATTTTTTCTGTGTGAGTGCTTTATTGCGTGTGAGTGCTTTTTTCCGTGTGTGAGTGCTTTATTCTGTGTGAGTGCTTTATTCTGTGTGTGAGTGCTTTATTCCATGTGAGTACTTTATTCTGTGTGAGTGCTTTTTTCTGTGTGAATGCTTTATTTTGTGTCAGTGCTTTATTCTGTGTGTGAGTGCTTTATTCCGTTTGAGTGCTTTTTTCCGTGTGAGTGCTTTATTCTGTGTGAGTGCTTTATTCTGTGTGTGAGTGCTTTATTCTGTGTGAGTGCTTTATTCTGTGTGTGAGTGCTTTATTCTGTGTGAGAGTGCTTTATTCTTTGTGTGAGTGCTTTATTCTGTGTGTGAGTGCTTTATTCTGTGTGTGAGTGCTTTATTCTGTGTGAGAGTGCTTTATTCTTTGTGTGAGTGCTTTATTCTGTGTGTGAGTGCTTTATTCTGTGTGAGTGCTTTATTCTGTCTGAATGCTTTATTCTGTGTGAGTGCATTGGTTTATTCTGTGAGTGCTTTATTCTGTGTGAATGCTTTATTCTGTGTGAGTGCATTGCTTTATTCTGTGAGTGCTTTATTCTGTGTGTAAGTGCTTTATTCTGTGTGAGTGCTTTATTCTGTGTGAATGCTTTATTCTGTGTGAGTGCAGTGCTTTATCCTGTGTGTGCTTTATTCTGTGTGAGTGCTTTATTCTGTGTGTGAGTGCTTTATTCTGTGTGTGAGTGCTTTATTCTGTGTGAGTGCTTCATACTGTGTGTGAGTGCTTTATTCTGTGTGTGAGTGCTTTATTCTGTGTGTGAGTGCTTTATTCTGTGTGTGAGTGCTTTATTCCATGTGAGTGCTTTATTCCATGAGTGCTTCATTTTGTGTGAGTGCTTTTTTCTGTGAGTGCTTTATTCCGTGTGAGTGCTTTATTCCATGTGAGTGCTTTATTCCATGTGAGTGCTTTATTCTGTGTGAGTGCTTTTTTCTGTGTGAGTGCTTCATTCTGTGTGAGTGCTTTATTCTGTTTGAATGCTTTATTCTGCATGAGTGCTTTATTCCATGTGTGAGTGCTTTATTCCGTGTGAGTGCTTTATTCCGTGTGAGTGCTTTATTCCGTGTGAGTGCTTTATTCTGTGTGTGAGTGCTTCATTCCGTGTGACTGCTTTATTCTGTGTGTGAGTGCTTTATTCTGTGTGTGAGTGCTTTATTCCGTGTGAGTGCTTTATTCCGTGTGAGTGCTTTATTCTGTGTGTGAGTGCTTTATTCCGTGTGAGTGCTTTATTCTGTGTGATTGCTTTATTCTGTGTGATTGCTTTATTCTGTGTGTGAGTGCTTTATTCTGTGTGAGTGCTTTATTCTGTGTGAGTGCTTTATTCTGTGTGTGAGTGCTTTATTCTGTGTGAGTGCTTTATTCTGTGTGAGAGTGCTTTATTCTGTGTGAGTGCTTTATTCTGTGTGTGAGTGCTTTATTCTGTGTGAGAGTGCTTTATTCTGTGTGAGAGTGCTTTATTCTTTGTGTGAGTGCTTTATTCTGTGTGTGAGTGCTTTATTCTGTGTGAGAGTGCTTTATTCTTTGTGTGAGTGCTTTATTCTGTGTGTGAGTGCTTTATTCTGTGTGAGTGCTTTATTCTGTGTGAATGCTTTATTCTGTGTGAGTGCTTTATTCTGTGTGAATGCTTTATTCTGTGTGAGTGCAATGCTTTATACTGTGTGTGCTTTATTCTGTGTGAGTGCTTTATTCTGTGTGGGTGCTTCATTCTGAGTGCTTTATTCCATGTGAGTGCTTTATTCTGTGAGTGCTTTATTCTGTGTGAGTGCTTTATTCCGTGTGTGAGTGCTTTATTCTGTGTGAGTGCTTTATTCTGTGTGAGTGCAGTGCTTTATTCTGTGTGAGTGCTTTATTCTGTGAGTGCATTATTCTGTGTGAGTGCTTTATTCCGTGTGTGAGTGCTTTATTCTGTGTGAGTGCTTTATTCTGTTTGAGTGCAGTGCTTTATTCTGTGTGTGCTTTATTCTGTGTGAATGCTTTATTCTTTGTGAGTGCATTGCTTTATTCTGTGTGAGTGCTTTATTCTGTGTGTGAGTGCTTTATTCCGTGTGAGTGCTTTTTTCCGTGTGTGAGTGCTTTATTCTGTGTGAGGGCTTTATTCTGTGTGAGTGCAGTGCTTTATTCTGTGTGAGTGCTTTTTTCTGTGTGTGAGTGCTTTATTCTGTGTGAGTGCTTTTTTCCATGTGTGAGTGCTTTATTCTGTGTGAGTGCTTTATTCTGTGTGTGAGTGCTTTATTCCATGTGAGTGCTTTATTCTGTGTGAATGCTTTATTCTGTGTGTGAGTGCTTTATTCCATGTGTGCGTGCTTTATTCTGTGTGAGTGCTTCATTCTGTGTGAGTGCTTTATTCTGTGTGAATGCTTTATTCTGTGTGAGTGCCGTGATTTATTCTGTGTGAATGCTTTATTCTGTGTGAGTGCTTTATTCTGTGTGTGAGTGCTTTATTCTGTGTGAGTGCTTTATTCCGTGTGTGAGTGCTTTATTCTGTGTGAGTGCTTCATTCTGTGTGTTTTATTCTGTGTGAGTGCTTTATTCTGTGTGAGTGCTTTATTCTGTGAGTGCTTTATTCTGTGTGTGAGTGCTTTATTTTGTGAGTGCTTTCTGTGTGAGTGCTTTATTCTGTGTGAGTGCTTTATTCTGTGTGGATGCTTTATTCTGTGTGAGTGCTTCATTCTGAGTGCTTTATTCCATGTGAGTGCTTTATTCTGTGTGAGTGCTTTATTCTGTGTGTGTGTTTTATTCTGTGTGAGTGCTTCATTCTGTGCGAGTGCTTTATTCTGTGTGAATGCTTTATTCTGTGTGAATGCTTTATTCTGTGTGAGTGCTTTATTCTGTGTGAATGCTTTATTCTGTGTGAATGCTTTATTCTGTGTGAGTGCTTTATTCTGTGTGAGTGCTTTATTCTGTGCGAGTGCTTTATTCTGTGTGAGTGCTTTATTCTGTGTGAATGCTTTATTCTGTGCGAGTGCTTTATTCTGTGTGAATGCTTTATTCTGTGTGAGTGCTTTATTCTGTGTGAGTGCTTTATTCTGTGTGAGTGCTTTATTCTGTGTGAGTGCTTTATTCTGTGTGTGAGTGCTTTATTCTGAGTGCTTTATTCTGTGTGTGAGTGCTTTATTCTGTGAGTGCTTTATTCTGTGTGTGAGTGCTTTATTCTGTGAGTGCTTTCTGTGTGAGTGCTTTATTCTGTGCGAGTGCTTTATTCTGTGTGAGTGCTTTATTCTGTGTGTGAGTGCTTTATTCTGTGCGACTGCTTTATTCTGTGCGAGTGCTTTATTCTGTGTGTGAGTGCTTTATTCTGTGTGAGTGCTTTATTCTGTGTGAGTGCTTTATTCTGTGTGAGTGCTTTATTCTGTGCGAGTGCTTTATTCTGTGCGAGTGCTTTATCTGCAGTGTCCGGTGTTTATTGTGTAAAGAGCGTTGTGTTACTCCTCATTCACAGTGTAGATGATAAACAGCACTAATAGTTGTAGTGCAGGACGTTAATTACTGTCCAATTAAAACAGTTTGATCAAAATAAACAAACTATATTTGTTTTTAATCAGCATTTGTTACCAATGAAAAATAATCCAATGTAAAATTTCTGGAAGACTGAATGGATCATAACTCAGTAGTCTAGTAGTTCTGCCTCTTTAAGAAACACAAACAGTTCATGGTTTAAAAGGTCAAAAGTTTTCTGCTTAAAAGCTGGAAAAACATTGTGGTAGTGTAAAGGTTTAGTTTACCTTCATGTCTGTAACACCCAATGTGTACATTTAATTTAAAATAAAAATAAAAAGGTATTTAAAAATGTGGTGTTTTTAATTCGATTCACTTATTAATCGAAAAAATAATCACCCAATTATTCCATTATGAAAATAATCATTAGTTACAGCCCTACTTATAAGATCAGTCTGGAATTCATGAGGTTCTTGAACCTTTACTGAAGTGACAGAAAGAGCAAAGTGTGGAGGAAGAAAGGATCTGCTGATGATCCAGAACATACCAGCTGATCTGTGAAGCATGGTGGTGGTGGTGTCATGGCTTCAGGAACACTCATTAATCTTCACTGATGATGGAGCTGATGATGGAACTTCACCATACAGCTAGTCAGTGATCCTGAAAGAAGCTGTGCTACAAACCTGGAAAGTTTCACAGAAGAAGAACACAGCAGTTTGGTGTGAAGAGTTTCAGATTTCAGGCCGTTATCTCAAGCAAGGAAAATGCAACCAAATATAAAGTGTTATTTATAAGAATACCTGTTCCGATCCTTTTGCTCACTTAAAGATTGTGAATTTTTTTTAACTCATCTCCATGTGAATATTAGCAAATGAAGCAGAAGTTCTTATCCATCCTCATCTTCATCTTCTGATATCAAACTCAGATGTCTTCAGTGTAAGGTCAAAGCAGAAGAGTAGTTCTTACTGTTCCAATACTTTTGGAGGACTGTGTAGATGGCATATATACTGTAGATATAATGAAAATAAAAAGTTTCCACGCTCCTGTTAAACTCCTGCAGAACCTTTTCTACATCAATATGAAATTTTAACTTAATCAGAAACATTTCAGGGAAGATTGGCAGAATAGGAAAGTTACTATAACCGGGTTCCATAAGTATATACACCCTTTTATTTATGTGTGTGTATACACACATACTCACTGTCCATTTTATTAGGAACACCTGAATCTCAGATAATATTCACCTTAAACATTTGAATGAAGAAAAAGTCTGATCTGTGTGACTTTAACCATGACAGGACTGCTGGTGTCAAATGCTGATGTCCTGTTGGGTTTTACACCATGTGTACACCAGAATGGTGTGAAAAACAAAAAACATCCTGCAGATCAGAATAAAATGATCAGATTGGTCAGAGAAGATCAGAGTAGAATTCTCAGACTGGTCAGAGGTGATCAGAGTAGAATACTCAGACTGGTCAGAGGAGATCAGAGTAGAATACTCAGACTGGCCTGAAGAATAATCAGACTGGTTAAAGGAGATCAGAGTAGAATGATCAGACTGGTCAGAAGAGATCAGAGTAGAATGATCAGACTGGTCAGAAGAGATCAGAGTAGAATACGCAGACTGGTCAGAGGAGATCAGAGTAGAATACTCAGACTGGTCAGAAGAGATCAGAGTAGAATGATCAGACTGGTCAGAAGAGATCAGAGTAGAATGATCAGACTGGTCAGAGGAGATCAGAGTAGAATACTCAGACTGGTCAGAAGAGATCAGAGTAGAATACTCAGACTGGTCAGAGGAGATCAGAGTAGAATACTCAGACTGGTCAAAGGAGATCAGAGTAGAATGATCAGACTGGTCAGAGGAGATCAGAGTAGAATGATCAGACTGGTCAAAGGAGATCAGAGTAGATTGGTCAAAGGAGATCAGAGTAGAATGATCAGACTGGTCAGTGGAGATCAGAGTAGAATGATCAGACTGATCAGATCTGACAGGACGTCTTTGTGTTGAGCAGAAAGCCGTCTCACTGTGGGTGAGTCTGTGATCCTGAGAGTCTCAGGTTCCTGTTCTTGGCTGAAAGGAGATGAACCTGATGTGGTCTTCGGCTGTTGTTGCTCATCCTCCTCATGGTTTGATGTGTTGTGCTGCTGATCTCCTCTGACCAGTCTGATCACTCTCCTCAGCTCCATGCTATAGAGAATGGACAGTCATCTCAGAGTGGAGTTTTTACTCAATTCAGAACATTGAAACTTAGTGTGTGTGTGTTTTTGTGTGTGTGTGTAGGTTATGGCCAGGTTGCTCCGAAGACAACAGGTGGGCGTGTCTTCTGCATTGTGTTTGGTTTATGTGGAATTCCACTGTGTCTCACGTGGATCAGTGAACTTGGAACATTTTTTGGCAGCAGAACCAAACGTCTGAGTCAGACTCTACTGCACCGAAGATTCAGTGTGGTAATACACACACACACACACACAGACACACACACACACACAGAGGAACACATACTGACTGCTGTAAGAAGTCATTCAGTAGAACCTACTGTTTGTTTTTCCCAGCAGGTCTTTCAGGAATTCATTCAGTGAGTTGTTTAGTGAGTCATTTAGTGAATCATTTAGCAGGCTGTTCAGTGACTTTTTGTGGACTCATCCAGGAGCTGTGAGTCAGTTCCTCCTGACTGTGACCTCATCATCACCTCCTCAGAAATAAAATGTCCTCGGGCGGCGCTCTCAGCTCAGAGCTTCATTGTGACGTGCTTCATCTGTGATTATTGTTAGCTTTTATTCAAATGTTTATTCATATAACGCTGTCCTTTTGTGGAGTCTGTGCGTGGTTTTATTGATTTTATTCTGTGTGTGTGTGTGTATTACAGAAAACGGTACAGTTTATCTGCACTACGTTGTTCCTGTTATGGGGTTTGCTCTTCCACCTGATCATCCCTCCGCTCATCTTCATGTGTATGGAGGAGTGGACGTATCTGGAGGGGCTTTACTTCTGCTTTATCACGCTCACCACCGTGGGCTTTGGAGACTATGTAGCAGGTATGCTAATGGCCCTAGCATGATTAATGAGGAGATGATGGTGGTGAGAGTGGTGTGAAACCACCTCCTTAAGCTTCCGAGATTATATAGACTTGTCTGAATGACTTCAGTTCCATGAAGTGTTTCTGAAAGTTAAGGAATTGTTGACATTCTACAGTATATTTCTTGCTTTTATCTGCTTCCAGGTGTGAACACAGGGCTGAAGTACAAGGCTCCGTACCGGTTCTGTGTGGAGTTATGGATCTACATGGGCCTGGCATGGCTATCACTGTTCTTCAGCTGGAATGTCAACATGGTGGTGGAGGCCCACAAAGTCCTGAAGAAACGCAGACAGATGCACAGGCACAAACTTTCTCCTGAGCAGCTGGAGCAGATGCACAAAGCACCACTGCCTCATGCACCCAGCATCGTGGACATCTTCAAGTTCATGTCAGAGAAAGGTGAGGACTACAGCGATGTAATCCGAGCCATTGGCACAGCCGAGAAGAAGAAGAAGCAGCAGGAGGAGGAGCTCACACGCTCCAAGAGCTGCAGTGAACTTAAAAAATTGTTGGTCCCGCTGGAACAGTCGCCACGCCAAAAACGCAGATTCAGCATCGGAGACAATGTCTACATGGTCATCTCCAGAGCCAGAGGTTCCACTGGAGATCTGGCAGAGAGCAGACTCCTTCAGGAGGAACTGAGTAAAGATCCGGACCTAGGAAAGAAGAAAGGTTCAGAAAAGGAAGCTGTAAAGAGATCAGCAAGTTTAGAGTTGGACTCAAGAAACGTCTACCAGAGATCCATTCAGATTCCCAGCTTCAGGTTTAGCTTCGACAGCGATGACTCAGGTAACCAGGAAGGAACCTCGAGGTTCTCTGTGACCAGAGTGAATGAGGACTTATTGGAGAAAGGAGAAGGCCCGGGTTGAGGAGCACAGATCTTCTTCAGGATCCTTCACCGCTTACAGCGCACAGTTAGGTGACTTCATTATGAACGTTTATTTAAGTGGAGAACCTGACAAGAACCTGGTGAAAACACCATTTAGAGCACAGCTCTAAAGAACAATGTTATTAGTTAGATAATCTGTGACCGGTTGTTTTAAAACTGCTGTATGTGTGTGTGTGTGTGTTTCCTGCTTGACTTGTATGAGATGAATGACAAACTGTAAATAAATGCATTTTTATACGGGCTTTAAAATAAAATCTGAGATGTTCAGAGTTGTGTGGGAGAAGGTCTCATTCCTCAGACTGAGAAAAACACACAGGAAACAGCAGACCCCGTATCTGATCTGTCTCAGGACCGTAAGTAAACAGGAAGTAGATTTTCTACATCATGGTGACAGTTTGTTTGTGAGACAGTTCCCTGATGGTCAGAGGGTCAGGAGGAGTCTCTCAGATAAACACCACTTATAGAATTTCTGCAGCAGTTTCTCCTGAAATTAATGTGCTTTTGTTTTGTGTGACATTTCCAGCTCTCTACTGCCCTCCACAGAAAAACTGCAATAACTACACTAACACTAAAACGTTAGTACAGCACAGAAAAACTCACTCACTCTCTCTCACTCCCTCACTCACTCACTCACTCACTCCCTCACTCACTCACTCACTCACTCACTCCCTCACTCACTCACTCACTCACTCACTCACTCACTCACTCACTCACTCACTCCCTCCCTCCCTCCCTCCCTCACTCACTCACTCACTCACTCCCTCACTCACTCACTCCCTCACTCCCTCACTCACTCCCTCACTCCCTCACTCACTCACTCACTCACTCACACTCTCTCACTCACTCACTCCCTCACTCCCTCACTCTCTCTCTTTCACTCACTCACTCACTCACTCACTCACTCACTCACTCTCTCACTCACTCACTCACTCACTGACTCACTCACTCACTCTCTCACTCACTCTCTCACTCACTCACTCACTCACTCACTGACTCACTCCCTCCCTCACTCACTCACTCACTCACTGACTCACTCACTCACTGACTCACTCACTCTCTCACTCACTCACTCACTCCCTCTCTCACTCACTCACTCACTCACTCACTCACTCACTCACTCACTCACTCCCTCCCTCACTCACTCACTCACTCACTCACTCACTCACTCTCTCACTCACTCACTCCCTCACTCACTCACTCACTCACTCACTCACTCACTCACTCACTCTCTCACTCACTCACTCACTCACTCCCTCACTCACTCACTCACTCACTCCCTCACTCACTCACTCACTCACTCACTCACTCACTCGTTCAGTCACTCACTCACTCACTCACTCACTCCCTCACTCACTCACTCACTCACTCACTCACTCACTGACTCACTCACTCACTCTCTCACTCACTCACTCACTCCCTCATTCACTCACTCACTCACTCCCTCACTCACTCACCCCCTCACTCACTCTCACTCACTCACTCGTTCAGTAACTCACTCACTCACTCACTCACTCACTCACTCACTGACTCACTCCCTCACTCTCTCTCTTTCACTCACTCACTCACTCACTCACTCTCTCACTCACTCACTCACTCCCTCACTCACTCACTCACTCACTTACTCTCTCACTCACTCACTCACTCACTGACTCCCTCACTCACTCACTCACTCACTCACTGACTCACTCACTCTCTCACTCACTCACTCACTCACTGACTCACTCCCTCACTCTCTCTCTTTCACTCACTCACTCACTCACTCACTCTCTCAGTCACTCACTCACTCACTCCCTCACTCACTCACTCACTCACTTACTCTCTCACTCACTCACTCACTCACTCACTCACCCCCTCACTCACTCTCTCACTCACTCACTCACTCACTCACTGACTCACTCACTCACTCACTCACTCACCCCCTCACTCACTCTCTCACTCACTCACTCACTCACTCACTCACTCACTCACTCACTCACTCACTCACTCACCCCCTCACTCACTCAGTCACTCACTCATTTAGTCACTCACTCACTCACTCACTCACTCACTCACTCTTTCACTCTCTCACTCTCTCTTTCACTCACTCAATCACTCAATCACTCACTTACTTTATACCATAAATACTATACAATAAACACTATACCATGAACACTCTATACCAGGGGTGTTGTTGATCACCCTTTTTGCCAGTGCATCGAAGTCTGGTGTTAGTTTTGTTGTGGCAATTCTCAGAACAGATCTGAGGTGTTCATCACTCAACTGGGATCTGTGGGGTGCTTTGTTGGTGTTCATCACATTAAAAGTCTGTTCACACACATAGGTAGAGCCAAACAACACCAGCATCCTCTGTGCCATCTTCTGGATGTTTGGAAATTTGGCTAAGTTTAATGAAGCATAAAACTCATTCAGTTTAAGAGTTGAACTCCTCCTTTAAGACGGTGTCACATTGGAGATCAATGAGTTCCAACTGCAACTCCTGTGGCGCCGTTTCAGGGTCTTGTGTGAAGGGACATGACACCTGCTGAAGTGATTTGTAAATTTTTCCAAAATCAGAGAACTGACGGCAGAATTCTCTGTGCAGGTCCATGCCAGCAAATAACTTGCCTTTGTGCTTGATTCTTGGATGGCAGTTTATCGGATAAAGGTGTTTTGCTGAGCCTGCAAACTAGCTGCCAGCCTCAGAACGGTAGCTGTCCATTCTTGCGTTGACTGGTTGTTAACGTAATTAGCATGCTTGGTGGAAAAGTGATGGCTGATGTTGTATTCCTTTATAACCGCAACGGTTTCTTGGCAAATAAGACATACAGCCTTTGACCGGACTTCAGTGAAAAAATGTTTAGTTGTCCATTCCTTGAACAGTCTATACCATAAACACTCTATACCATAAACACTATACCATAAAGACTATACCATAAATACTATACCATAAATAAACTATACCATAAATACACTATACCATAAACACTATACCATAAACACTATACCATGAACACTATACCATAAACACACTATACCATAAACACATTATACCATAAACACTATACCATAAACACATTATACCATAAACACTATACCATAAACACACTATACCATGAACAGTCTATACCATAAACACTCTATACCATGAATACATTATACTATAAACACATTATACCATAAACACCCTATACCATAAACACATTATACCATAAACACTCTATACCATAAACACTATACCATGAACACACTATACCATAAACACCCTATACCATAAATACATTATACTATAAACACATTATACCATAAACACCCTATACCATAAACACATTATACCATAAACACATTATACCATAAACACTCTATACCATAAACACTATACCATGAACACATTATACCATAAACACCCTATACCATAAACACATTATACCATAAACAGTCTATACCATAAACACTATACCATAAATACTATACCATAAATACACTATACCATAAACACTATACCATAAACACCATACCATAAACACACTATACTATAAACAATCTATACCATAAACACTATACCATGAACACTCTATACCATAAACACATTATACCATAAACACTCTATACCATAAACACACTATACCATAAACACTATACCATAAACACTCTATACTATAAACACACTATACCATGAACAGTCTGTACCATAAACACTCTATACCATAAACACATTATACCATAAACACTCTATACCATAAACACACTATACCATAAACACTATACCATAAACACTCTATACTATAAACACACTATACCATGAACAGTCTATACCATAAACACTCTATACCATAAACACATTATACCATAAACACTCTATACCATAAACACACTATACCATAAACACTATACCATAAACACTCTATACTATAAACACACTATACCATGAACAGTCTATACCATAAACACTCTATACCATAAACACATTATACCATAAACACTCTATACCATAAACACACTATACCATAAACACTATACCATAAACACTCTATACTATAAACACACTATACCATGAACAGTCTATACCATAAACACTCTATACCATAAACACATTATACCATAAACACATTATACCATAAACACCCTATACCATGAACACATTATACCATAAACACCCTATACCATAAACACATTATACCATAAACACTCTATACCATAAACACTATACCATGAACACACTATACCATAAACAGTCTATACCATAAACACTATACCATAAATACACTATACCATAAACACTATACCATAAACACATTATACCATAAACACTCTATACCATAAACACACTATACCATAAACACTATACTATAAACAATCTATACCATAAACACATTATACCATAAATACTCTATACTATAAACACACTATACCATGAACAGTCTATACCATAAACACTCTATACCATAAACACATTATACCATAAACACATTATACCATAAACAACCTATACCATAAACACATTATACCATAAACACTCTATACCATAAACACTATACCATGAACACACTATACCATAAACAGTCTATACCATAAACACTATACCATGAACACTATACCATAAACACCATACCATAAACACACTATACTATAAACAATCTATACCATAAACACTATACCATGAACACTCTATACCATAAACACTCTATACCATAAACACACTATACCATAAACACACTATACCATAAACACATTATACCATAAACACTCTATACCATAAACACACTATACCATAAACACACTATACCATAAACACAATACCATAAACACACTATACCATAAACACATTATACCATAAACACTCTATACCATAAACACATTATACCATAAACACTCTATACCATGAACACATTATACCATAAACACTCTATACCATAAACACACTATACCATAAACACTATACCATAAACACTCTATAACATAAACACTATACCATGAACACTCTATACCATAAACACTATACCATGAACACTATACCATAAACAAAATACCATAAAGACTATACCATAAACACTATACCATAAACACTCTATAACATAAACACTATACCATGAACACTCTATACCATAAACACTATACCATGAACACTATACCATAAACACTATACCATAAACAAAATACCATAAACACTCTATACCATAAACACTATACCATAAAGACTATACCATAAACACTATACCATAAACACTCTATAACATAAACACTATACCATGAACACTCTATACCATAAACACTATACCATGAACACTATACCATGAACACTATACCATAAACACTATACCATAAACAAAATACCATAAACACTCTATACCATAAACACTATACCATAAAGACTATACCATAAATACTATACCATAAACAAAATACCATAAACACTCTATACCATAAGCACTATACCATAAACAAAATACCATGGACACTATACCATAAACAAAATACCATAAACACTCTATAACATAAACACTATACCATAAAGACTATACCATAAATACTATACCAAAAATACACTATACCATAAACATACCATAAATACTATACCATAAACACTATACCATGAACACTCTATACCATAAACACACTATACCATAAACACTCTATACCATAAACACATTATACCATAAACACTCTATACCATAAACACACTATACCATAAACACTCTATACCATAAACACATTATACCATAAACACACTATACCATAAACACTATACCATAAACACTCTATACCATAAACACATTATACCATAAACACACTATACCATAAACACACTATACCATAAACACTATACCATAAACACTCTATACCATAAACACTATACCATAAACACACTATACCATAAACACATTATACCATAAACACTCTATACCATAAACACATTATACCATAAACACCCTATACCATAAACACTATACCATAAACACTCTATACCATAAACACTCTATACCATAAACACACTATACCATAAACACTCTATACCATAAACACATTATACCATAAACACACTATACCATAAACACACTATACCATAAACACATTATACCATAAACACTATACCATAAACACACTATACCATGAACAGTCTATACCATAAACACTCTATACCATAAATACATTATACTATAAACACATTATACCATAAACACCCTATACCATAAACACTCTATACCATAAACACTATACCATGAACACTCTATACCATAAACACTATACCATGAACACTCTATACCATAAACACTATACCATGAACAGTCTATACCATAAACACACTATACCATAAACACTCTATACCATAAACACACTATACCATAAACAAACTATACCATAAACACTCCATACCATAAACACTCTATACCATAAACACTCTATACCATAAACACACTATACCATAAACACACTATACCATAAACACACTATACCATAAACACTCTATACCATAAACACACTATACCATAAACAAACTATACCATAAACACTCCATACCATAAACACTCTATACCATAAACACTCTATACCATAAACACACTATACCATAAACACTCTATACCATAAACACTCTATACCATAAACACACTATACCATAAATACTATACCATAAACACACTATACCATAAACACACTATACCATAAACACTATACCATAAACACACTATACCATAAACACACTATACCATAAACATTCTATACCATAAACACACTATACCATAAACACTATACCATGAACACACTATACCATAAACACTCTATTCCATAAACACTATACCATAAACACATTATACCATAAACACTCTATACCATAAACACACTATACCATAAACACACTATACCATAAACACTCTATACCATAAACACTCTATACCATAAACACACTATACCATAAACAAACTATACCATAAACACTCCATACCATAAACACTCTATACCATAAACACTCTATACCATAAACACACTATACCATAAACACTCTATACCATAAACACACTATACCATAAACACTCTATACCATAAACACACTATACCATAAACACTCTATACCATAAACACTCTATACCATAAACACACTATACCATAAGCACGCTATACCATAAACACACTATACCATAAACACTCTATACCATAAACACACTATACCATAAACACTCCATACCATAAACACTCTATACCATAAACACACTATAAAATAAACACTCTATACCATAAACACACTATACCATAAACACTCCATACCATAAATACTATACCATAAACACACTATACCATAAACATTCTATACCATCAACACACTATACCATAAACACTATACCATGAACACACTATACCATAAACACATTATACCATAAACACATTATACCATAAACACACTATACCATAAACACATTATACCATAAACACATTATACCATAAACACATTATACCATAAACACTCTATACCATAAACACATTATACCATAAACACATTATACCATAAACACATTATACCATAAACACACTATACCATAAACACTCTATACCATAAACACTCTATACCATAAATACACTATACCATAAACACTCTATATCATAAACACACTATACCATAAACACTCTATACCATAAACACTCTATACCATAAATACACTATACCATAAACACTCTATATCATAAACACTCTATACCATAAACACTCTATACAATAAACACAGTTTCCGATACCTAGGTGTCTACATCACACAGGACCTGACATGGTCCTGTCACGTTAACACCCTGGTGAAGAAGGCCCGGCAGCGTCTTTATCATCTTAGATGCCTGAAGGACTTTAAACTGCCCTCAAAGGTGCTAAAGACATTCTACACCTGCACCACTGAGAGCATCCTGATGGGAAGTATCACTGCCTGGTTTGGGAACAGCACCAATCAGGACAGACAAGCTCTCCAGAGGGTGGTGCGATCAGCCGAGCGTACCATCCGCACCGAGCTTCCGGACCTGGACACCATATACAGCAAGCGGTGCTGGACCAAGGCCAGGAAGATTATGAAGGACCTCTGTCATCCCAACAATGGACTCTTCTCTCTGTTGAGGTCAGGGAAACGTTTCCGTTCCTTGAAGGCGAACACAGAGAGAATGAGGAGGAGCTTCTTCCCGTAGGCTATTCGGGCCCTTAACCAGTACACCTAGAATCTGGACTTTCTGGACTTACCCATCTCGACATAACATTCTACCTCAGCTGAAGGTTGCACATGCAATAATTGCACTACTTTGTACACACAATAACACTCTCACTGTACATCTTCTCTGTACATCTTTGTGTGTACACTGCACTGTTACTTTACTCCCTGTTCAATTGGACATTTATATTTGCCTTATATATACATCTACAAATATATTTATATATTCATCTTACATATGCACAATGTACATACACATATATATTTATTTATATTGTTCTATTTCTCACATATACTATATATATACTATATTTTACTGTATTATATTAGTGTATTATATTTTTGTTTTTATATTTAGTTTATATAGCCATTTTATATTTGTATACATTATATATTATATTACTATTTTTATTATTATTTTTATTTAATTTTATTTTTGATTATTTATAATATTACTGCTATATTGATACTACATATATATATTTATATTATATACATATATATCTATATATACATACGTGGACATATATTTGCATATGCATATCTGACACTTGACTTTCAAGTTATTTTCATTTGTGATTTCTACCATTTAATTTTCCCTACTTTTCCCTATATATTCTTAACTATATCCCCTATTTTTCATGTCCACACTTTAAATTTTTCTTTTTTACTCTTTCTTTTTTATGTAAGACAGTCGTGAAAAGCATTTCACTACATGTCGTACTGTGTATGATTTCATATGTGACCAATGAAATTTGAATTTGAATTTGAACACTATACCATAAACACACTATACCATAAACACACTATACCATAAACACTATACCATAAACACTATACCATAAACACACTATACCATAAACACACTATACCATAAACGCTATACCATAAACACTATACCATAAACACACTATGCCATAAACGCTATACCATAAACACTATACCATAAACACACTATACCATAAACACTATACCATAAAGACACTATACCATAAACACACTATACCATAAACGCTATACCATAAACACTATACCATAAAAGCTATACCATAAACACTATACCATAAACGCTATACCATACACGCTATACCATAAACGCTATACCATAAACACACTATACCATAAACACTATACCATAAACACTATACCATAAACACACTATACCATGAACGCTATACCATAAACACTATACCATAAACACACTATACCATAAACACTATACCATTAAGACTATACCATAAATACTATACCATAAATACTATACCATAAACGCTATACCATAAACGCTATACCATAAACGCTATACCATAAACACACTATACCATAAACGCTATACCATAAACACTATACCATAAACGCTATACCATAAACACACTATACCATAAACGCTATACCATAAACACTATACCATAAACGCTATACCATAAACACTATACCATAAACGCTATACCATAAACACACTATACCATAAACGCTATACCATAAACACACTATACCATAAACGCTATACCATAAACGCTATATCATAAACGCTATACCATAAACGCTATATCATAAACGCTATACCATAAACGCTATATCATAAACGCTATACAATAAACGCTATATCATAAACGCTATATCATAAACACTATACCATAAACGCTATACCATAAACGCTATATCATAAACGCTATACCATAAACACACTATACCATAAACGCTATACCATAAACACTATACCATAAACGCTATACCTTAAACGCTATACCATAAACACTATACCATAAACGCTATACAATAAACGCTATACCATAAACACTATACCATAAATGCTATACCATAAACACTATACCATAAACGCTATACCATAAACGCTATACCATAAACACTATACCATAAACGCTATACAATAAACGCTATACCATAAACACTATACCATAAACGCTATACCATAAACACTATACCATAAACACTATACCATAAACGCTATACAATAAACGCTATACCATAAACACTATACCATAAACGCTATACCATAAACACTATACCATAAACGCTATACCATAAACGCTATATCATAAACGCTATACCATAAACACACTATACCATAAACGCTATACCATAAACACTATACCATAAACACTATACCATAAACGCTATGCCATAAACACTATACCATAAACACTATACCATAAACGCTATACAATAAACGCTATACCATAAACACTATACCATAAACGCTATACCATAAACGCTATACCATAAACGCTATACCATAAACACTATACCATAAACGCTATACCATAAACACTATACCATAAACGCTATACCATAAACGCTATACCTTAAACGCTATACCATAAACGCTATACCATAAACGCTATACCATAAACACTATACCATACACGCTATACCATAAACACACTATACCATGAACGCTATACCATAAACACTATACCATAAACACACTATACCATAAACACACTATACCATGAACGCTATACCATAAACACTATACCATAAACACACTATACCATAAACAAACTATTCCATAAACACTATACCATAAACACACTATACCATAAACACACTATACCATGAATGCTATACCATAAACACTATACCATAAACACTATACCATAAACACTAAACCAGAAACACACTATACCATAAAGACTATACCATAAACTCTATACCATAAACACACTATACCATAAACACACTATACCATAAACGCTATACCATAAACACACTATACCATAAACACACTATACCATAAACTCTATACCATAAACACACTATACCATAAACACACTATACCATAAACGCTATACCATAAACACTATACCATAAACACTATACCATAAACACACTATACCATAAACACACTATACCATGAACGCTATACCATAAACACTATACCATAAACACACTATACCATAAACACTATACCATAAACTCTATACCATAAACACACTATACCATAAACACACTATACCATAAATGCTATACCATAAACACACTATACCATAAACACACTATACCATGAACGCTATACCATAAACACTCTATACCATAAACACAATATACCATAAAAACACTATACCATAATCACACTATACCATAAACCCTATACCATAAACACTCTATACCATAAACACACTATTCCATAAACACACTATACCATAAAAACACAATACCATAAACGCTATACCATAAACGCTATACCATAAACACAATACCATAAACGCTATACCATAAACGCTATACCATAAACACACTATACCATAAACACTATACCATAAACGATATACCATAAACACACTATACCATAAACGCTATACCATAAACACTATACCATAAACGCTATACCATAAACACTATACAATAAACACACTAAACCATAAACTCTATACCATAAACACTATACCATAAACACACTATACCATGAATGCTATACCATAAACACTATACCATAAACGCTATACCATAAACACTATACCATAAACACACTATACCATAAACGCTATTCCATAAACACCATACCATAAACACACTATACCATAAACAATATACCATAAACACACTATACCATAAACACTATACCATAAACTCTATACCATAAACACACTATACCATAAACACACTATACCATAAACACTATACCATAAACACACTATACCATAAACGCTATTCCATAAACACCATACCATAAACACACTATACCATAAACACTATACCATAAACACACTATACCAAAAACACTATACCGTAAACTCTATACCATAAACACTATACCACAAACACACTATACCATAAACACTATACCGCAAACACACTATACCATAAAATCTATACCATAAACACTATACCATAAACACACTATACCATAAACTCTATACCATAAACACTATACCATCAACACACTATACCATAAACGCTATACCATAAACACACTATTCCATAAACGCTATACCATAAACACTATAGCATTAACACATTATACCATAAACACTATACCATAAACACACTATACCATAAACACTACACCATAAACACACTATTCCATAAACGCTATACCATAAACACACTATACCATAAACAAACTATTCCATAAACGCTATAGCATAAACACACTATACGATAAATGCTATACCATAAACACTATACCATAAACACACTATACCATAAACACTATATCATAAACACTATACCATAAACACACTATACCATAAACACTATACCATAAACACTAAACCATAAACACACTATACCATAAACACTATACCATAAACACACTATACCATAAACGCCATACCATAAACACACTATACCATAAACACACTATACCATTAAAACAATATACCATAAACACTATACCATAAACACACTATACCATAAACACTATACCATAAGCGCTAAACCATAAACACTATACCATAAACACACTATACCATAAACGCTATACCATAAACACTATACCATAAACACACTATACCATGAACGCTATACCATAAACACGCTATACCATAAACACTATACCATGAACGCTATACCATAAACACACTATACCATAAACAATATACCATAAACACACTATACCATAAACACACTATATCATAAACGCTATACCATAAACAGGCTATACCATAAACACTATACCATAAACGCTATACCATAAACACACTATACCATAAACGCTATACCATAAACACTATACCATAAACACACTATACCATGAACACACTATACAATAAACCCTATACCATAAACACTATACCATAAACACACTATACCATAAACACTATATCATAAACACACTATACCATGAACGCTATACCATAAACACTATACCATAAACACACTATACCATAAACACTATACCATAAACACTATACCATAAACACTATACCATTAAGACTATACCATAAATACTATACCATAAAAACTATACCATAAACGCTATACCATAAACGCTATACCATAAAAACTATACCATAAACACACTATACCATAAACGCTATACCATAAACACTATACCATAAACGCTATACCATAAACACACTATACCATAAACGCTATACCATAAACACACTAAACCATAAACGCTATACCATGAACACTATACCATAAACGCTATACCATAAACGCTATATCATAAACGCTATACCATAAACACACTATACCATAAACGCTATACCATAAACACTATACCATAAACGCTATACCTTAAACGCTATACCATAAAAACTATACCATGAACACTATACCATAAACACTATACCATAAACGCTATACCATAAACACTATACCATAAATGCTATACCATAAACACTATACCATAAACGCTATACCATAAACACTATACAATAAACGCTATACCATAAACACTATACCATAAACGCTATACCATAAACACTATACCATGAACACTATACCATAAACGCTATACAATAAACGCTATACCATAAACACTATACCATAAACGCTATACCATAAACACTATACCATAAACGCTATACCATAAACGCTATACCATAAACACACTATACCATTAACGCTATACCAGAAACACTATACCATAAACACTATACCATAAACGCTATGCCATAAACACTATACCATAAACACTATACCATAAACGCTATACAATAAACGCTATACCATAAACACTATACCATAAACGCTATACCATAAACGCTATACCATAAACGCTATACCATAAACGCTATACCATAAACGCTATACAATAAACGCTATACCATAAACGCTATACCATAAACACTATACCATAAACGCTATACCATAAACGCTATACCATAAACGCTATACCATAAACGCTATACTATAAACACTATACCATACACGCTATACCATAAACACACTATACCATGAACGCTATACCATAAACACTATACCATAAACACACTATACCATGAACGCTATACCATAAACACTATACCATAAACACACCATACCATAAACAAACTATTCCATAAACACTATACCATAAACACACTATACCATAAACACACTATACCATGAACGCTATACCATAAACACTATACCATAAACACACTATACCATAAACACACTATACCATAAACACTATACCATAAACACTATACCAGAAACACACTATACCATAAACACTATACCATAAACTCTATACCATAAACACACTATACCATAAACACACTATACCATAAACGCTATACCATAAACACACTATACCATAAACACACTATACCATAAATGCTATACCATGAACACTCTATACCATAAACACACTATACCATAAACACACTATACCATAAACGCTATACCATAAACGCTATACCATAAACACTATACCATAAACGCTATACAATAAACGCTATACCATAAACGCTATACCACAAACGCTATACCATAAATACTATACCATAAACGCTATACCATAAACGCTATACCTTAAACGCTATATCATAAACACTATACCATAAACACTATACCATACACGCTATACCATAAACACACAATACCATGAACGCTATACCATAAACACTATACCATAAACACACTATACCATAAACACACTATACCATGAACGCTATACCATAAACACTATACCATAAACACACTATACCATAAACACACTATTCCATAAACACTATACCATAAACACTATACCATAAACACACTATACCATTAACACACTATACCATAAACACACTATACCATAAACGCTATACCATGAACGCTATACCATAAACACAATACCATAAACGCTATACCATAAACGCTATACCATAAACACACTATACCATAAACACTATACCATAAACGATATACCATAAACACACAATACCATAAACGCTATACCATAAACGCTATACCATAAACACACTATACCATAAACACTATACCATAAACGATATACCATAAACACACTATACCATAAACGCTATACCATAAACACTATACCGTAAACGCTATACCATAAACACTATACCATAAACACACTATACCATGAACGCTATACCATAAACACGCTATACCATAAAAACTATACCATAAACGCTATACCATAAATACTATACCATAAACACTATACCATAAACTCTATACCATAAACACTATACCATCAACACACTATACCATAAACGCTATACCATAAACACACTATTCTATAAACGCTATACCATAAACACTATAGCATTAACACATTATACCATAAACACTATACCATAAACACACTATACCATAAACACTACACCATAAACACACTATTCCATAAACGCTATACCATAAACACACTATACCATAAACAAACTATTCCATAAACGCTATAGCATAAACACACTATACCATAAACGCTATACCATAAACACTATACCATAAACACACTATACCATAAACACTATATCATAAACACTATACCATAAACACACTATACCATAAACACTATACCATAAACACTATACCATAAACACACTATACCATAAACACTATACCAGAAACACACTATACCATAAACGCCATACCATAAACACACTATACCATAAACACACTATACCATTAAAACAATATACCATAAACACTATACCATAAACACACTATACCATAAACACTATACCATAAACACACTATACCATAAACACTATACCATAAGCGCTATACCATAAACACTATACCATAAACACACTATACCATGAACGCTATACCATAAACACGCTATACCATAAACACTATACCATGAACGCTATACCATAAACACACTATACCATAAACAATATACCATAAACACACTATACCATAAACACTATACCATAAACACACTATACCATAAACGCTATACCATAAACACGCTATACCATAAACACTATACCATAAACGCTATACCATAAACACACTATACCATAAACGCTATACCATAAACACACTATACCATAAACACACTATACCATAAACGCTATACCATAAACACTCTATACCATAAAAACACTATACCATAATCACACTATACCATAACCACACCAAACCATAAACACATAATACCATAAACACTCTATACCATAACCACACTATCCCATTAACACACTATACCATAAACACACTATACCATAAACGCTATACCATGAACGCTATACCATAAACACAATACCATTAACGCTATACCATAAACGCTATACCATAAACACACTATACCATAAACACTATACCATAAACGATATACCATAAACACACAATACCATAAACGCTATACCATAAACGCTATACCATAAACACACTATACCATAAACGATATACCATAAACACACTATACCATAAACGCTATACCATAAACACTATACCGTAAACGCTATACCATAAACACTATACCATAAACACACTATACCATGAACGCTATACCATAAACACGCTATACCATAAAAACTATACCATAAACGCTATACCATAAATACTATACCATAAACACTATACCATAAACACACTATACCATAAAATCTATACCATAAACACACTATACCATAAACTCTATACCATAAACACTATACCATCAACACACTATACCATAAACGCTATACCATAAACACACTATTCCATAAACGCTATACCATAAACACTATAGCATTAACACATTATACCATAAACACTATACCATAAACACACTATACCATAAACACTACACCATAAACACACTATTCCATAAACGCTATACCATAAACACACTATAACATAAACAAACTATTCCATAAACGCTATAGCATAAACACACTATACCATAAACGCTATACCATAAACACTATACCATAAACACACTATACCATAAACACTATACCATAAACACACTATACCATAAACACTATACCATAAACACTATACCATAAACACACTATATCATAAACACTATACCATAAACACACTATAACATAAACGCCATACCATAAACACACTATACCATAAACACACTATACCATTAACACAATATACCATAAACACTATACCATAAACACACTATACCATAAACACTATACCATAAACACACTATACCATAAACACTATACTATAAGCGCTATACCATAAACACTATACCATAAACACACTATACCATGAACGCTATACCATAAACACGCTATACCATAAACACTATACCATGAACGCTATACCATAAACACACTATACCATAAACAATATACCATAAACACACTATACCATAAACACTATACCATAAACACACTATACCATAAACGCTATACCATAAACAGGCTATACCATAAACACTATACCATAAATGCTATACCATAAACACACTATACCATAAACGCTATACCATAAACACTATACCATAAACACACTATACCATGAACACACTTTACAATAAACCCTATACCATAAACACTATACCATAAACACAATATACCAAAAACGCTATTCCATAAACACCATACCATAAACACACTATACCATAAACACACTATACCATAAAAACTATACCACAAACACACTATACCATAAACACTATGCCAAAAACACACTATACCACAAACACTATACCACAAACACACTATACCATAAACTCTATACCATAAACACTATACCATAAACACACTATACCATAAACTCTATACCATAAACACTATACCACAAACACACTATACCATAAACGCTATACCATAAACACACTATTCCATAAACGCTATACCATAAACACTATACCATTAACACATTATACCATAAAGACTATACCATAAACACACTATACCATAAACACTACACCATAAACACACTATTCCATAAACGCTATACCATAAACACTATACCATAAACACACTATACCATAAACACTAGACCATAAACACACTATACCATAAATGCTATACCATAAATGCTATACCATAAACACTATACCATAAATGCTATACCATAAACACTATACCATAAACGCTATACCATAAACGCTATACCATAAATGCTATACCATAAACACACTATACCATAAACTCTATACCATAAACACTATACCATAAACACACTATACAATAAACAAACTATTCCATAAACGCTATACCATAAACACACTATACCATAAACGCTATACCATAAACACTATACTATAAACACACTATACCATAAACACTATACCATAAACACTATACCATAAACACACTATACCATAAACACTATACCATAAACACTATACCATAAACACACTATACCATAAACACTATACCATAAACACTATACCAGAAATGCTATACCATAAACACTATACCATAAATGCTATACCATAAACACTATACCATAAACGCTATACCATAAATGCTATACCATAAACACACTATACCATAAACTCTATACCATAAACACTATACCATAAACACACTATACAATAAACAAACTATTCCATAAACGCTATACCATAAACACACTATACCATAAACGCTATACCATAAACACTATACTATAAACACACTATACCATAAACATTATACCATAAACACTATACCATAAACACACTATACCATAAACACTATACCATAAACACTATACCATAAACACACTATACCATAAACGCTATACCATAAACACACTATACCATAAACACACTATACCATTAACACAAAATACCATAAACACTATACCATAAACACACTATACCATAAACACTATACCATAAACACACTATACCATAAACACTATACCATAAACACACTATACCATAAACACTATACCATAAACACACTATACCATAAGCACTATACCATAAACACACTATACCATAAACACACTATACCATAAACACTATACCATAAACACTATACCATAAACACACTATGCCATAAACGCTATACCATAAACAATATACCATAAACAAACTATACCATAAACACACTATTCCATAAACGCTATACCATAAACACTATACCATAAAAACAGTATACCATAAACACTATACCATAAAAACACTATACCATAAACGCTATACCATAAACACACTATACCATAAACGCTATACCATAAACACTATACTATAAACACACTATACCATAAACACTATACCATAAACACTATACCATAAACACACTATACAATAAACACTATACCATAAACACTATACCATAAACACACTATACCATAAACGCTATACCATAAACACACTATACCATAAACACACTATAACATTAACACAAAATACCATAAACACTATACCATAAACACACTATACCATAAACACTATACCATAAACACACTATACCATAAACACTATACCATAAACACACTATACCATGAACACTATAGCATGAACACACTATACCATAAACACACTATACCATAAACACTATACCATAAACACACTATACCATAAACTCTATAAAATAAACACTATACCATAAACACACTATGCCATAAATGCTATACCATAAACAATATACCATAAACAAACTATACCATAAACACACTATTCCATAAACGCTATACCATATACACTATACCATAAAAACAGTATACCATGAACACTATACCATAAAAACACTATACCATAAACACTATACCATAAAGACTATACCATAAACACTATACCATAAACACTATAGCATAAACACTATACCATAAACACACTATACCATAAACACTATACCATAAAGACTATACCATAAAAACTATACCATAAACGCTATACCATAAACACTATACCATAAACACACTATACCATAAACGCTATACCATAAACACTATACCATAAACACACTATACCATGAACGCTATACCATAAACACGCTATACCATAAACACTATACCATAAATGCTATACCATAAACACACTATACCATAAACGCTATACCATAAACACTATACCATAAACGCTATAACATAAATGCTATACCATAAACACTATACCATAAACGCTATACCGTAAACGCTATACCATAAACACTATACCATAAACGCTATACCATGAACACACTATACCATAAATGCTATACCATAAACACTATACCATAAACACAGTATACCATAAACACTATATCATAAACACACTCTACCATGAACGCTATACCATAAACACGCTATACCATAAACACTATACCATAAACGCTATACCATAAACACACTATACCATAAACGCTATACCATAAACACTATACCATAAACGCTATACCATAAACACACTATACCATAAACACTATACCATAAACACACTATACCATAATTGCTATACCATAAACACTATACCATAAACACACTATACCATAAACACTATACCATAAATACTATACCATTAATGCTATACCATAAACGCTATACCATAAAAACCATACCATAAATACACTATACCATAAACGCTATACCATAAACACTATACCATAAACGCTATACCATAAACACTATACCATCAAAGCTATTCCATAAACACACTATATCATAAACGCTATACCATATACACTATACCATAAACGCTATACCATAAACACTATACCATAAACACACTATACCATAAACACACTATACCATAAACGCTATACCATAAACAGGCTATACCATAAACACTATACCATAAATGCTATACCATAAACACACTATACCATAAACGCTATACCATAAACACTATACCATAAACACACTATACCATGAACACACTATACAATAAACACTGTACCATAAACACTATACCATAAACACACTAAACCATAAACGCTTTTCCATAAACACCATACCATCAACACACTATACCATAAACACACTATACCATAATCACACTATACCATAAACACTCTATACCATAAACAATCTATACCATAAACACACTATACCATAAACACACTATACCATAAACACACTATACCATAAACGCTATACCATAAACAATCTATACCATGAACACACTATACCATCAACACACTATACCATAAACACACTATACCATAAACGCTATACCATAAACGCTATACCATAAACACTCTATACCATAAACAAACAATTCCATAAACACCCTATACCATAAACACACTATACCATAAACGCTATACCATAAACACTATACCATAAACGCTATACCATAAACGCTATACCATAAACACACTATACCATAAACACTATACCATAAACGATATACCATAAACACCCTATACCATAAACACACTATACCATAAACGCTATAAACGCTATTCCATAAACACACTATACCATAAACACTATACCATAAACTCTATACCATAAACACACTATACCATAAACACTCTATACCATAAACGCTATACCATAAACACTATACCATAAACACACTATACCATAAACAATATACCATAAACACACTATACCATAAACACTATACCATAAACTCTATACCATAAACACACTATACCATAAACACTCTATACCATGAACGCTATACCATAAACACACTATACCATAAACACACTATACCATAAACGCTATACCATAAACACTCTATACCATAAACACACTATACCATAAACACACTATACCATAATCACACTATACCATAAACCCTATACCATAAACACTCTATACCATAAACACACTATTCCATAAACACACTATACCATAAACACACTATACCATAAACGCTATACCATAAACGCTATACCATAAACACAATACCATAAACGCTATACCATAAACGCTATACCATAAACACACTATACCATAAACACTATACCATAAACGATATACCATAAACACACAATACCATAAACGCTATACCATAAACGCTATACCATAAACACACTATACCATAAACACTATACCATAAACGATATACCATAAACACACTATACCATAAACGCTATACCATAAACACTATACCGTAAACGCTATACCATAAACACTATACCATAAACACACTATACCATGAACGCTATACCATAAACACGCTATACCATAAAAACTATACCATAAACGCTATACCATAAATACTATACCATAAACACTATACCACAAACACACTATACCATAAAATCTATACCATAAACACACTATACCATAAACTCTATACCATAAACACTATACCATCAACACACTATACCATAAACGCTATACCATAAACACACTATTCTATAAACGCTATACCATAAACACTATAGCATTAACACATTATACCATAAACACTATACCATAAACACACTATACCATAAACACTACACCATAAACACACTATTCCATAAACGCTATACCATAAACACACTATACCATAAACAAACTATTCCATAAACGCTATAGCATAAACACACTATACCATAAACGCTATACCATAAACACTATACCATAAACACTATACCATAAACACTATACCATGAACACACTATACCATAAACACTATACCATAAACACTATACCATAAACACACTATACCATAAACACTATACCATAAACACACTATACCATAAACGCCATACCATAAACACACTATACCATAAACACACTATACCATTAACACAATATACCATAAACACTATACCATAAACACACTATACCATAAACACTATACCATAAACACACTATACCATAAACACTATACCATAAGCGCTATACCATAAACACTATACCATAAACACACTATACCATGAACGCTATACCATAAACACGCTATACCATAAACACTATACCATGAACGCTATACCATAAACACACTATACCATAAACAATATACCATAAACACACTATACCATAAACACTATACCATAAACACACTATACCATAAACGCTATACCATAAACAGGCTATACCATAAACACAATACCATAAATGCTATACCATAAACACACTATACCATAAACGCTATACCATAAACACACTATACCATAAACACACTATACCATAAACGTTATACCATAAACACTCCATACCATAAACACACTATACCATAAACACACTATACCATAATCACACTATACCATAAACCCTATACCAAAAACACTCTATACCATAAACACACTATTCCATTAACACACTATACCATAAACACACTATACCATAAACGCTATACCATGAACGCTATACCATAAACACAATACCATTAACGCTATACCATAAACGCTATACCATAAACACACTATACCATAAACACTATACCATAAACGATATACCATAAACACACAATACCATAAACGCTATACCATAAACGCTATACCATAAACACACTATACCATAAACGATATACCATAAACACACTATACCATAAACGCTATACCATAAACACTATACCGTAAACGCTATACCATAAACACTATACCATAAACACACTATACCATGAACGCTATACCATAAACACGCTATACCATAAAAACTATACCATAAACGCTATACCATAAATACTATACCATAAACAATATACCACAAACACACTATACCATAAAATCTATACCATAAACACACTATACCATAAACTCTATACCATAAACACTATACCATCAACACACTATACCATAAACGCTATACCATAAACACACTATTCCATAAACGCTATACCATAAACACTATAGCATTAACACATTATACCATAAACACTATACCATAAACACACTATACCATAAACACTACACCATAAACACACTATTCCATAAACGCTATACCATAAACACACTATAACATAAACAAACTATTCCATAAACGCTATAGCATAAACACACTATACCATAAACGCTATACCATAAACACTATACCATAAACACACTATACCATAAACACTATACCATAAACACACTATACCATAAACACTATACCATAAACACTATACCATAAACACACTATATCATAAACACTATACCATAAACACACTATAACATAAACGCCATACCATAAACACACTATACCATAAACACACTATACCATTAACACAATATACCATAAACACTATACCATAAACACACTATACCATAAACACTATACCATAAACACACTATACCATAAACACTATACTATAAGCGCTATACCATAAACACTATACCATAAACACACTATACCATGAACGCTATACCATAAACACGCTATACCATAAACACTATACCATGAACGCTATACCATAAACACACTATACCATAAACAATATACCATAAACACACTATACCATAAACACTATACCATAAACACACTATACCATAAACGCTATACCATAAACAGGCTATACCATAAACACTATACCATAAATGCTATACCATAAACACACTATACCATAAACGCTATACCATAAACACTATACCATAAACACACTATACCATGAACACACTTTACAATAAACCCTATACCATAAACACTATACCATAAACACAATATACCAAAAACGCTATTCCATAAACACCATACCATAAACACACTATACCATAAACACACTATACCATAAAAACTATACCACAAACACACTATACCATAAACACTATGCCAAAAACACACTATACCACAAACACTATACCACAAACACACTATACCATAAACTCTATACCATAAACACTATACCATAAACACACTATACCATAAACTCTATACCATAAACACTATACCACAAACACACTATACCATAAACGCTATACCATAAACACACTATTCCATAAACGCTATACCATAAACACTATACCATTAACACATTATACCATAAACACTATACCATAAACACACTATACCATAAACACTACACCATAAACACACTATTCCATAAACGCTATACCATAAACACTATACCATAAACACACTATACCATAAACACTAGACCATAAACACACTATACCATAAATGCTATACCATAAATGCTATACCATAAACACTATACCATAAATGCTATACCATAAACACTATACCATAAACGCTATACCATAAACGCTATACCATAAATGCTATACCATAAACACACTATACCATAAACTCTATACCATAAACACTATACCATAAACACACTATACAATAAACAAACTATTCCATAAACGCTATACCATAAACACACTATACCATAAACGCTATACCATAAACACTATACTATAAACACACTATACCATAAACACTATACCATAAACACTATACCATAAACACACTATACCATAAACACTATACCATAAACACTATACCATAAACACACTATACCATAAACACTATACCATAAACACTATACCAGAAATGCTATACCATAAACACTATACCATAAATGCTATACCATAAACACTATACCATAAACGCTATACCATAAATGCTATACCATAAACACACTATACCATAAACTCTATACCATAAACACTATACCATAAACACACTATACAATAAACAAACTATTCCATAAACGCTATACCATAAACACACTATACCATAAACGCTATACCATAAACACTATACTATAAACACACTATACCATAAACATTATACCATAAACACTATACCATAAACACACTATACCATAAACACTATACCATAAACACTATACCATAAACACACTATACCATAAACGCTATACCATAAACACACTATACCATAAACACACTATACCATTAACACAAAATACCATAAACACTATACCATAAACACACTATACCATAAACACTATACCATAAACACACTATACCATAAACACTATACCATAAACACACTATACCATAAACACTATACCATAAACACACTATACCATAAGCACTATACCATAAACACACTATACCATAAACACACTATACCATAAACACTATACCATAAACACTATACCATAAACACACTATGCCATAAACGCTATACCATAAACAATATACCATAAACAAACTATACCATAAACACACTATTCCATAAACGCTATACCATAAACACTATACCATAAAAACAGTATACCATAAACACTATACCATAAAAACACTATACCATAAACGCTATACCATAAACACACTATACCATAAACGCTATACCATAAACACTATACTATAAACACACTATACCATAAACACTATACCATAAACACTATACCATAAACACACTATACAATAAACACTATACCATAAACACTATACCATAAACACACTATACCATAAACGCTATACCATAAACACACTATACCATAAACACACTATAACATTAACACAAAATACCATAAACACTATACCATAAACACACTATACCATAAACACTATACCATAAACACACTATACCATAAACACTATACCATAAACACAATATACCATGAACACTATAGCATGAACACACTATACCATAAACACACTATACCATAAACACTATACCATAAACACACTATACCATAAACTCTATAAAATAAACACTATACCATAAACACACTATGCCATAAATGCTATACCATAAACAATATACCATAAACAAACTATACCATAAACACACTATTCCATAAACGCTATACCATATACACTATACCATAAAAACAGTATACCATGAACACTATACCATAAAAACACTATACCATAAACACTATACCATAAAGACTATACCATAAACACTATACCATAAACACTATACCATAAACACTATACCATAAACACACTATACCATAAACACTATACCATAAAGACTATACCATAAACACTATACCATAAACGCTATACCATAAACACTATACCATAAACACACTATACCATAAACGCTATACCATAAACACTATACCATAAACACACTATACCATGAACGCTATACCATAAACACGCTATACCATAAACACTATACCATAAATGCTATACCATAAACACACTATACCATAAACGCTATACCATAAACACTATACCATAAACGCTATAACATAAATGCTATACCATAAACACTATACCATAAACGCTATACCGTAAACGCTATACCATAAACACTATACCATAAACGCTATACCATGAACACACTATACCATAAATGCTATACCATAAACACTATACCATAAACACACTATACCATAAACACTATATCATAAACACACTCTACCATGAACGCTATACCATAAACACGCTATACCATAAACACTATACCATAAACGCTATACCATAAACACACTATACCATAAACGCTATACCATAAACACTATACCATAAACGCTATACCATAAACACACTATACCATAAACACTATACCATAAACACACTATACCATAATTGCTATACCATAAACACTATACCATAAACACACTATACCATAAACACTATACCATAAATACTATACCATTAATGCTATACCATAAACGCTATACCATAAAAACCATACCATAAATACACTATACCATAAACGCTATACCATAAACACTATACCATAAACGCTATACCATAAACACTATACCATCAAAGCTATTCCATAAACACACTATATCATAAACGCTATACCATATACACTATACCATAAACGCTATACCATAAACACTATACCATAAACACACTATACCATAAACACACTATACCATAAACGCTATACCATAAACAGGCTATACCATAAACACTATACCATAAATGCTATACCATAAACACACTATACCATAAACGCTATACCATAAACACTATACCATAAACACACTATACCATGAACACACTATACAATAAACACTGTACCATAAACACTATACCATAAACGCACTAAACCATAAACGCTTTTCCATAAACACCATACCATCAACACACTATACCATAAACACACTATACCATAATCACACTATACCATAAACACTCTATACCATAAACAATCTATACCATAAACACACTATACCATAAACACACTATACCATAAACACACTATACCATAAACGCTATACCATAAACAATCTATACCATGAACACACTATACCATCAACACACTATACCATAAACACACTATACCATAAACGCTATACCATAAACGCTATACCATAAACACTCTATACCATAAACAAACAATTCCATAAACACCCTATACCATAAACACACTATACCATAAACGCTATACCATAAACACTATACCATAAACGCTATACCATAAACGCTATACCATAAACACACTATACCATAAACACTATACCATAAACGATATACCATAAACACCCTATACCATAAACACACTATACCATAAACGCTATACCATAAACACTATACCATAAACGCTATACCATAAACGCTATACCATAAACACTATACCATAAACGATATGCCATAAACACACTATACCATAAATGCTATACCATAAACACTATACCATAAACACACTATACCATAAACGCTATACCATAAATGCTATACAATAAACACTATACCATAAATGCTATACCATAAACACTATACCATAAACGCTATACCATAAACGCTATACCATAAATGCTATACCATAAACACACTATAACATAAACTCTATACCATAAACACTATACCATAAACACACTATACAATAAACAAACTATTCCATAAACGCTATACAATAAACACACTATACCATAAACGCTATACCATAAACACTATACTATAAACACACTATACCATAAACACTATACCATAAACACTATACCATAAACACACTATACCATAAACACTATACCATAAACACACTATACCATAAACACACTATACCATAAACACTATACCATAAACACTATACCATAAATGCTATACCATAAATACTATACCATAAATGCTATACCATAAACACTATACCATAAACGCTATACATAAACGCTATACCATAAATGCTATACCATAAACACACTATACCATAAACTCTATACCATAAACACACTATACAATAAACAAACTATTCCATAAACGCTATACCATAAACACACTATACCATAAACGCTATACCATAAACACTATACTATAAACACACTATACCATAAACACTATACCATAAACACTATACCATAAACACACTATACCATAAACACTATACCATAAACACTATAACATAAACACTATACAATAAACACACTATACCATAAACACTATACCATAAACACACTATACCATAAACGCTATACCATAAACACACTATACCATTAACACAATATACCATAAACACTATACCATAAACACACTATACCATAAACACTATACCATAAACACACTATAGCATAAACACTATACCATAAACACTATACCATAAACACTATACCATAAACACACTATACCATAAACACTATACCATAAACACACTATACCATAAACACACTATACCATAAACACTATACCATAAACACACTATACCATAAACACACTATACCATAAACTCTATACCATAAACACTATACCATAAACACACTATGCCATAAACGCTATACCATAAACAAAATACCATAAACAAACTATACCATGAACACACTATTCCATAAACGCTATACCATAAACACTATACCATAAAAACAGTATACCATAAACACTATACCATAAAAACACTATACCATAAACGCTATACCATAAACGCTATACCATAAACACACTATACCATAAACGCTATACCATAAACGCTATACCATAAACACACTATACCATAAAAACACTATACCATAAACGCTATACCATAAACACTATACCATAAACACACTATACCATAAACACTATACCATAAACACTATACCATAAAGACTATACCATAAATACTATACCATAAATACTATACCATAAATGCTATACCATAAACGCTATACCATAAAAACTATACCATAAACACACTATACCATGAACGCTATACCATAAACACTATACCATAAACGCTATACCATAAACACTATACCTTAAGCGCTATACCATAAACACACTATACCATACACGCTATACCATAAACACTATACCATAAACGCTATACCCTAAACACTATACCATAAACGCTATACCATAAACGCTATACCTTAAACGCTATACCATAAACGCTATACCATAAACACTTTACCATACACGCTATACCATAAACTCTATACCATAAACACACTATACCATAAACACTATACCATAAACACACTATACCATAAACGCTATACCATAAACACACTATACCATAAACGCTATACCATAAACACACTATACCATAAACGCTATACCATAAACACACTATACCATAAACACACTATACCATAAACACTCTATACCATCAACACACTATACCATAAACACACTATACCATAATCACACTATACCATAAACACTGTATACCATAAACACTCTATACCATAAACACACTATACCATAAACACTATACCATCAACACACTATACCATAAACACACTATACCATAAACGCTATACCATAAACGCTATACCATAAACACTCTATACCATAAACAAACTATTCCATAAACACCCTATACCATAAACACACTATACCATAAACGCTATACCATAAACACTATACCATAAACGCTATACCATAAACGCTATACCATAAACACACTATACCATAAACACTATACCATAAACACTATACCATAAATGCTATACCATAAACACTATACCATAAACGCTATACCATAAACGCTATACCATAAATGCTATACCATAAACACACTATACCATAAACTCTATACCATAAACACTATACCATAAACACACTATACAATAAACAAACTATTCCATAAACGCTATACCATAAACACACTATACCATAAACGCTATACCATAAACACTATACTATAAACACACTATACCATAAACACTATACCATAAACACTATACCATAAACACACTATACCATAAACACTATACCATAAACACTATAACATAAACACTATACAATAAACACACTATACCATAAACACTATACCATAAACACACTATACCATAAACGCTATACCATAAACACACTATACCATTAACACAATATACCATAAACACTATACCATAAACACACTATACCATAAACACTATACCATAAACACACTATAGCATAAACACTATACCATAAACACTATACCATAAACACTATACCATAAACACACTATACCATAAACACTATACCATAAACACACTATACCATAAACACACTATACCATAAACACTATACCATAAACACACTATACCATAAACACACTATACCATAAACTCTATACCATAAACACTATACCATAAACACACTATGCCATCAACAAAATACCATAAACAAAATACCATAAACAAACTATACCATGAACACACTATTCCAAAAACGCTATACCATAAACACTATACCATAAAAACAGTATACCATAAACACTATACCATAAAAACACTATACCATAAACGCTATACCATAAACGCTATACCATAAACAAACTATACCATAAACGCTATACCATAAACGCTATACCATAAACACACTATACCATAAAAACACTATACCATGAACGCTATACCATAAACACTATACCATAAACACACTATACCATAAACACTATACCATAAACACTATACCATAAAGACTATACCATAAATACTATACCATAAATACTATACCATAAATGCTATACCATAAACGCTATACCATAAAAACTATACCATAAACACACTATACCATGAACGCTATACCATAAACACTATGCCATAAACGCTATACCATAAACACTATACCTTAAGCGATATACCATAAACACACTATACCATACACGCTATACCATAAACACTATACCATAAACGCTATACCCTAAACACTATACCATAAACGCTATACCATAAACGCTATACCTTAAACGCTATACCATAAACGCTATACCATAAACACTTTAACATACACGCTATACCATAAACTCTATACCATAAACACACTATACCATAAACACTATACCATAAACACACTATACCATAAACGCTATACCATAAACACACTATACCATAAACGCTATACCATAAACACACTATACCATAAACGCTATACCATAAACACACTATACCATAAACACACTATACCATAAACACTCTATACCATCAACACACTATACCATAAACACACTATACCATAATCACACTATACCATAAACACTGTATACCATAAACACTCTATACCATAAACACACTATACCATAAACACTATACCATCAACACACTTATACCATAAACACATCTATACCATAAACGCTTATACCATAAACGCTATACCATAAACACTCTATACCATAAACAAACTATTCCATAAACACCCTATACCATAAACACACTATACCATAAACGCTATACCATAAACACTATACCATAAACACAATACCATAAACGCTATACCATAAACACACTATACCATAAACACTATACCATAAACGATATACCATAAACACCCTATACCATAAACACACTATACCATAAACGCTATACCATAAACACTATACCATAAACGCTATACCATAAACGCTATACCATAAACACACTATACCATAAACACTATACCATAAACGATATGCCATAAACACACTATACCATAAACGCTATACCATAAAGACTATACCATAAACACTATACCATAAACGCTATACCATAAACGCTATACCATAAACGCTATACCATGAACACACTATACCATAAATGCTATACCATAAACACTATACCATAAACACACTATACCATAAACGCTATACCATAAACACTATACCATAAACACACTCTACCATGAACGCTATACCATAAACACGCTATACCATAAACACTATACCATAAACGCTATACCATAAACACACTATACCATAAACGCTATACCATAAACACTATATCATAAACGCTATACCATAAACGCTATACCATAAACACACTATACCATAAACACTATACCATAAACACACTATACCATAAACGCTATACCATAAACACTATACCATAAACACACTATACCATAAACACTATACCATAAATACTATACCATAAATGCTATACCATAAACGCTATAACATAAAAACCATACCATAAACACACTATACCATAAACGCTATACCATAAACACTATACCATAAACGCTATTCCATAAACACACTATACCATAAACGCTATACCATATACACTATACCATAAACACTATACCATAAACACTATACCATAAACACTATACCATAAACACACTATACCATAAACGCTATTCCATAAACACCATATCATAAACACACTATACCATAAACGCTATGCCATAAACACACTATACTATTAACGCTATTCCATAAACACCATACCATAAACACACTATACTATAAACACCATACCATAAAAACACTATACCATAAACACTATACCATAAACACACTATACCATGAACACTATACCATAAACACTATACCATAAACACACAATACCATAAACACTATACCATAAACGCTATACCATAAACACTATACCATAAACACACTATACCATAAACACACTATACTATAAACGCTATACCATAAACACTATACCATAAACACACTATACCATAAACACACTATACCATAAACGCTATACCATAAACACTATACCATAAACACACTATACCATAAACACACTATACTATAAACGCTATACCATAAACACTATACCATAAACACACTATACCATAAACACACTATACCATAAACTCTATACCATAAACACTATACCATAAACACAATATACCATAAACACACTATAGCATAAACACTATACCATAAACACTATACCATAAACACTATACCTTATACACACTATACCATAAACGCTATACCATAAACACTATACCATAAACACACTATACCATAAAAACACTATTCCATAAACGCTATACCATAAACACTATACCATAAACACACTATACCATAAACGCTATACCATAAACACATTATACCATAAACACTATACCATAAACACTATACCATAAACACATTATACCATAACCACTATACCATAAACAAATTATACCATAAACACTATACCATAAACACTATACCATATACACTATACCATAAACTCTATACCATAAACGCTATACCATAAACACTATACCATAAACACACTATACCATAAACGCTATACCATAAACACTATACCATAAACACACTATACCATAAACGCTATACCATAAACACTATACCATAAACGCTATACCATGAACACACTATACCATAAATGCTATACCATAAACACTATACCATAAACACACTATACCATAAACGCTATACCATAAACACTATACCATAAACACACTCTACCATGAACGCTATACCATAAACACGCTATACCATAAACACTATACCATAAACGCTATACCATAAACACACTATACCATAAACGCTATACCATAAACACTATATCATAAACGCTATACCATAAACGCTATACCATAAACACACTATACCATAAACACTATACCATAAACACACTATACCATAAACGCTATACCATAAACACTATACCATAAACACACTATACCATAAACACTATACCATAAATACTATACCATAAATGCTATACCATAAACGCTATACCATAAAAACCATACCATAAACACACTATACCATAAACGCTATACCATAAACACTATACCATAAACGCTATTCCATAAACACACTATACCATAAACGCTATACCATATACACTATACCATAAACGCTATACCATAAACACTATACCATAAACACTATACCATAAACACACTATACCATAAACGCTATTCCATAAACACCATATCATAAACACACTATACCATAAACGCTATACCATAAACACACTATACCATTAACGCTATACCATGAACACCATACCATAAACACACTATACTATAAACACCATACCATAAAAACACTATACCATAAACACTATACCATAAACACACTATACCATGAACACACTATACCATAAACGCTATTCCATAAACACTATACCATAAACACACTATACCATAAACACACTATACCATAAACGCTATACCATAAACACTATACCATAAACACTATACCATAAACACACTATACCATAAACACTATACCATAAACACTATACGATAAACACACTATACTATAAACACACTATACCATAAACAGTATACCATAAACCCATTATACCATAAACACTATACCATGAACACTATACCATAAACACTATACCAGAAACACACAATACCATAAACACTATACCATAAACACTATACCATAAACGCTATACCATAAACACTATACCATAAACACACTATACCATAAACACACTATACTATAAACGCTATACCATAAACACTATACCATAAACACACTATACCATAAACACACTATACCATAAACGCTATACCATAAACACTATACCATAAACACACTATACCATAAACACACTATACTATAAACACTATACCATAAACACTATACCATAAACACACTATACCATAAACACACTATACCATAAACTCTATACCATAAACACTATACCATAAACACAATATACCATAAACACACTATAGCATAAACACTATACCATAAACACTATACCATAAACACTATACCATATACACACTATACCATAAACGCTATACCATAAACACTATACCATAAACACACTACAGCATAAAAACACTATTCCATAAACGCTATACCATAAACACTATACCATAAACACACTATACCATAAACGCTATACCATAAACACATTATACCATAAACACTATACCATAAACACTATACCATAAACACATTATACCATAAACACTATACCATAAACAAATTATACCATAAACACTATACCATAAACACTATACCATATACACTATACCATAAACACTATACCATAAACACACTATACCATAAACACTATACCATAAACACTATACCATAAACGCTATACCATAAACACTATACCATAAACACACTATACCATAAACTCTATACCATAAACACTATACCATAAACACACTATACCATAAACACACTATACCATAAACTCTATACCATAAACACTATACCATAAACACACTATACCATAAACACACTATACCATAAACACTATACCATAAACAGTATACCATAAACACACTATACCATAAACACACTATACCATAAACGCTATTCCATAAACACTATACCATAATCACACTATACCATAAACAAACTATACCATAAACGCTATACCATAAACACTATACCATAAACACTATACCATAAACACACTATACCATAAACACACTATACCATAAACGCTATACCATAAACACTATACCATAAACACACTATACCATAAACACTATACCATAAACACACTATACCATAAACGCTATACCATAAACAGTATACCATAAACACACTATACCATAAACGCTATACCATAAACACACTATACCATAAACACACTATTCCATAAACGCTATACCATAAACACTATATCATAAACACTATACCATAAACACACTATACTATAAACGCTATACCATAAACACTATACCATAAACACACTATACTATAAACGCTATACCATAAACACTATACCATAAACACACTATACCATAAACGCTATACCATAAACACACTATACCATAAACACACTATTCCATAAACGCTATACCATAAACACTATATCATAAACACTATACCATAAACACACTATACTATAAACGCTATACCATAAACACTATACCATAAACACACTATACTATAAACGCTATACCATAAACACTATACCATAAACACACTATACCATAAACACACTATTCCATAAACGCTATACCATAAACACTATATCCTAAACACTATACCATAAACGCTATACCATAAACACGTTATACCATAAACACTATACCATCAACACATTATACCATAAACACATTATACCATAAACACTATACCATAAACACATTATACCATAAACACTATACCATAAACACTATACCATAAACGCTATACCATAAACACATTATACCATAAACACTATAGCATAAACACATTATACCATAAACACTATACCATAAACACATTATACCATAAACACATTATACCATAAACACTATACCATAAACACTATACCATAAACACATTATACCATAAACACTATACAATAAACACATTATACCATAAACACATTATACCATAAACACATTATACCATAAACACTATACCATAAACACATTATACCATAAACACTATACCATAAACACATTATACCATAAACACTATACCATAAACACATTATACCATAAACACTATACCATAAACACATTATACCATAAACACTATACCATAAACACATTATACCATAAACACTATACCATAAACACATTATACCATAAACACTATACCATAAACACTATACCACAAACGCTATACCATAAACACTATACCATATACACACTATACCATAACCACTATACCATAATTACTACACCTCCAATAGTATATCATAAATGCTATACCATGAACGCTAAAACCATAAAAACTATACCATAAACACACTATACCATAAACGCTATTCCATAAACACTATACCATAAACACTATACCATAAACACATTATACCATAAACGCTATACCATAAACACTATACCATAAACACACTATACCATAAACGCTATACCATAAACACTATACCATAAACAAACTATACCATGAACGCTATACCATAAACACGCTATAACATAAACACTATATCATAAACGCTATACCATAAACACACTATACCATAAACGCTATACCATAAACACTATACCATAAACGCTATACCATAAACGCTATACCATAAACACTATACCATAAACGCTATACCATGAACACACTATACCATAAATGCTATACCATAAACACTATACCATAAACACACTATACCATAAACGCTATACCATAAACACTATACCATAAACACACTCTACCATGAACGCTATACCATAAACACGCTATACCATAAACGCTATACCATAAACACACTATACCATAAACGCTATACCATAAACACTATACCATAAACGCTGTACCATAAACGCTATACCATAAACACACTATACCATAAACACTATACCATAAACACACTATACCATAAACGCTATACCATAAACACTATACCATAAACACACTATACCCTTAAAAACTATACCATAAATACTATACCATAAATGCTATACCATAAACGCTATACCATAAAAACCATACCATAAACACACTATACCATAAACGCTATACCATAAACACTATACCATTAACGCTATTCCATAAACACACTATACCATAAACGCTATACCATAAACACTATACCATAAACGCTATACCATAAACACTATACCATAAACACTATACCATAAACACTATACCATAAACGCTATACGATAAACACATTATACCATAAACACTATACCATAAACACTATACCATATACACTATACCATAAACGCTATACCATAAACACTATACCATAAACACTATACCATAAACGCTATTCCATAAACACCATACCATAAACACACTATACCATAAACGCTATACCATAAACACACTATACCATTAACGCTATTCCATAAACACCATACCATAAACACACTATACTATAAACACCATACCATAAAAACACTATACCATAAACACTATACCATAAACGCTATTCCATAAACACTATACCATAAACACACTATACCATAAACACACTATACCATAAACGCTATTCCATAAACACTATACCATAAACACACTATACCATAAACACACAATATCATAAACGCTATACCATAAACACTATACCATAAACACTATACCATATACGCTATACCATAAACAGTATACCATAAACACTATACCATAAAAACACTATACTATAAACACACTATACCATAAACACTATACCATAAACCCATTATACCATAAACACTATACCATAAACACTATACCATAAACACTATACCATAAACACACTATACCATAAACACTATACCATAAACACTATACCATAAACGCTATACCATAAACACTATACCATAAACACACTATACCATAAACACACTATACTATAAACGCTATACCATAAACACTATACCATAAACACACTATACCATAAACACACTATATCATAAACTCTATACCATAAACACTATACCATAAACACACTATACCAAAAACACACTATACCATAAAAACTATACCATAAACACTATACCATAAACACTATACCATAAACACACTATACCATAAACACACTATAGTATAAACGCTATACCATAAACACTATACCATAAACACACTATACCATAAACACACTATACCATAAACTCTATACCATAAACACTATACCATAAACAGTATACCATAAACACACTATACCATAAACACACTATAGCATAAACACTATACCATAAACACTATACCATAAACGCTATACCATAAACACTATACCATAAACACACTATACCATGAACACACTATTCCATAAACGCTATACCATAAACACTATACCATAAACACACTATACCATAAACGCTATACAATAAACACATTATACCATAAACACTATACCATAAACACTATACCATAAACACATTATACCATAAACACTATACCATAAACACATTATACCATAAACACTATACCATAAACACTATACCATAAACACACTATACCATAAACACTATACCATAAACACTATACCATAAACGCTATACCATAAACACTATACCATAAACGCTATACCATAAACACTATACCATAAACACACTATACCATAAACGCTATACCATAAACACTATACCATAAACACACTATACCATAAACGCTATACAATAAACACATTATACCATAAACACTATACCATAAACACTATACCATAAACACATTATACCATAAACACTATACCATAAACACATTATACCATAAACACTATACCATAAACACTATACCATAAACACACTATACCATAAACACTATACCATAAACGCTATACCATAAACACTATACCATAAACGCTATACCATAAACACTATACCATAAACACACTATACCATAAACGCTATACCATAAACACTATACCATAAACACACTATACCATAAACACACTATACCATAAACTCTATACCATAAACACTATACCATAAACACACTATACCATAAACACACTATACCATAAACACTATACCATAAACACATTATACCAAAAACACACTATACCATAAACACACTATACCATAAACACACTATACCATAAACACTATACCATAAACACTATACCATAAACACACTATACCATAAACACACTATACCATAAACGCTATACCATAAACACTATACCATAAACACACTATACCATAAACACTATACCATAAACACACTATACCATAAACGCTATACCATAAACAGTATACCATAAACACACTATACCATAAACGCTATACCATAAACACTATACCATAAACACACTATACCATAAACACACTATTCCATAAACGCTATACCATAAACACTATATCATAAACACTATACCATAAACACACTATACTATAAACGCTATACCATAAACACTATACCATAAACACACTATTCCATAAACACACTATACCATAAACACACTATACCATAAACACACTATACCATAAACACACTATTCCATAAACGCTATACCATAAACACTATATCATAAACACTATACTATAAACACACTATACTATAAACGCTATACCATAAACACTATACCATAAACACACTATTCCATAAACACACTATTCCATAAACACACTATACCATAAACACACTATTCCATAAACGCTATACCATAAACACTATACCATAAACACTATACCATAAACACACTATACCATAAACACACTATACCATAAGCACTATACCATTAACACATTATACCATAAACACACTATACCATAAACACACTATACCGTAAACACACTATACCATAAACACTATACCATAAACACACTATACCATAAACACACTATACCATAAACGCTATACCATAAACACTATACCATAAACACACTATACCATAAACACTATACCATAAACACACTATACCATAAACGCTATACCATAAACAGTATACCATAAACACACTATACCATAAACGCTATACCATAAACACTATACCATAAACACACTATACCATAAACACACTATTCCATAAACGCTATACTATAAACACTATATCATAAACACTATACCATAAACACACTATACTATAAACGCTATACCATAAACACTATACCATAAACACACTATTCCATAAACACACTATTCCATAAACACACTATACCATAAACACACTATACCGTAAACACACTATACCATGAACACACTATTCCATAAACGCTATACCATAAACACTATATCATAAACACTATACCATAAACACACTATACTATAAACGCTATACCCATAAACACTATTCCATAAACACACTATTCCATAAACACACTATACCATAAACACACTATACCATAAACACACTATACCATAAACACACTATTCCATAAACGCTATACCATAAACACTATATCATAAACACTATACCATAAACGCTATACCATAAACACATTATATCATAAACACTATACCATAAACGCTATACCATAAACACATTATACCATAAACACTATACCATAAACACATTATACCATAAACACTATACCATAAACACTATACCATAAACGCTATACCATAAACACATTATACCATAAACGCTATACCATAAACACATTATACCATAAACACTATACCATAAACACATTATACCATAAACACTATACCATAAACACATTATACCATTAACACATTATACCATAAACACTATACCATAAACACTATACCATAAACACATTATACCATAAACACTATACCATAAACACATTATACCATAAACACATTATACCATAAACACATAATACCATAAACACTATACCATAAACACATTTATACCATAAACACTATACCATAAACACATTATACCATAAACACTATACCATAAACACATTATACCATAAACACATTATACCATAAACACTATACCACAAACGCTATACCATAAACACTATACCATAAACACACTATACCATAAACACTATACTATAAATACTATACCATAAATACTATACCATAAATGCTATACCATAAACGCTTATACCATAAAAAAACTATACCATAAACACACTATACCATAAACGCTATACCATAAACACTATACCATAAACACTATACCATAAACACATTATACCATAAATGCTATACCATAAACACTATACCATAAACACACTATACCATAAACGCTATACCATAAACACTATACCATAAAACACACTATACCATGAACGCTATACCATAAACACGCTTATACCATAAACACTATACCATAAACGCTTATACCATAAACACACTATACCATAAACTCTATACCATAAACACTATACCATAAACGCTTATACCATAAACGCTTATACCATAAACACTATACCATAAACGCTATACCATGAAAACACTATACCATAAATGCTATACCATAAACACTATACCATAAAACACACTATACCATAAACACTATACCATAAACACTATACCATAAACACACTCTACCATGAACGCTTATACCATAAACACGCTTATACCATAAACACTATACCATAAACGCTATACCATAAACACACTATACCATAAACGCTTTACCATAAACACTATACCATAAACGCTGTGTACCATAAACGCTTATACCATAAACACACTATACCATAAACACTATACCATAAACACACTATACCATAAACGCTATACCATAAACACTATACCATAAACACACTATACCATAAACACTATACCATAAATACTATACCATAAATGCTATACCATAAACGCTATACCATTAAAACCATACCATAAACACACTATACCATAAACGCTATACCATAAACACTATACCATTAACGCTATTCCATAAACACACTATACCATAAACGCTATACCATATACACTATACCATGAACGCTATACCATAAACATCTATACCATAAACGCTTATACCATAAACACACTATACCATAAACGCTATTCCATAAACACCATACCATAAACACACTATACCATAAACACTATACCATAAAACACACTATACCATTAACGCTTATTCCATAAACACCATACCATAAACACACTATACTATAAAACACCATACCATAAAAACACTATACCATAAACACTATACCATAAACGCTATTCCATAAAACACTATACCATAAAACACACTATACCATAATCACACTATACCATAAACGCTATTCCATAAACACTATACCATAAACACACTATACCATAAACACACTATACCATAAACGCTTATACCATAAACACTATACCATAAACACTATACCATAAACACACTATACCATATACGCTATACCATAAACAGTATACCATAAACACTATACCATAAGAACACTATACTATAAACACACTATACCATAAACACTATACCATAAACCCATTATACCATAAACACTATACCATAAACACTATACCATAAACACACTATACCATATACGCTATACCATAAACAGTATACCATAAACACTATACCATAAGAACACTATACTATAAACACACTATACCATAAACACTATACCATAAACCCATTATACCATAAACACTATACCATAAACACTATACCATGAACACTATACCATAAACACTATACCAGAAACACACAATACCATAAACACTATACCATAAACACTATACCATAAACGCTATACCATAAACACTATACCATAAACACACTATACCATAAACACACTATACTATAACCGCTATACCATAAACACTATACCATAAACACACTATACCATAAACACACTATACCATAAACGCTATACCATAAACACTATACCATAAACACACTATACCATAAACACACTATACTATAAACACTATACCATAAACACTATACCATAAACACACTATACCATAAACACACTATACCATAAACTCTATACCATAAACACTATACCATAAACACAATATACCATAAACACACTATAGCATAAACACTATACCATAAACACTATACCATAAACACTATACCATATACACACTATACCATAAACGCTATACCATAAACACTATACCATAAACACACTACAGCATAAAAACACTATTCCATAAACGCTATACCATAAACACTATACCATAAACACACTATACCATAAACGCTATACCATAAACACATTATACCATAAACACTATACCATAAACACTATACCATAAACACATTATACCATAAACACTATACCATAAACAAATTATACCATAAACACTATACCATAAACACTATACCATATACACTATACCATAAACACTATACCATAAACACACTATACCATAAACACTATACCATAAACACTATACCATAAACGCTATACCATAAACACTATACCATAAACACACTATACCATAAACTCTATACCATAAACACTATACCATAAACACACTATACCATAAACACACTATACCATAAACTCTATACCATAAACACTATACCATAAACACACTATACCATAAACACACTATACCATAAACACTATACCATAAACAGTATACCATAAACACACTATACCATAAACACACTATACCATAAACGCTATTCCATAAACACTATACCATAATCACACTATACCATAAACAAACTATACCATAAACGCTATACCATAAACACTATACCATAAACACTATACCATAAACACACTATACCATAAACACACTATACCATAAACGCTATACCATAAACACTATACCATAAACACACTATACCATAAACACTATACCATAAACACACTATACCATAAACGCTATACCATAAACAGTATACCATAAACACACTATACCATAAACGCTATACCATAAACACACTATACCATAAACACACTATTCCATAAACGCTATACCATAAACACTATATCATAAACACTATACCATAAACACACTATACTATAAACGCTATACCATAAACACTATACCATAAACACACTATACTATAAACGCTATACCATAAACACTATACCATAAACACACTATACCATAAACGCTATACCATAAACACACTATACCATAAACACACTATTCCATAAACGCTATACCATAAACACTATATCATAAACACTATACCATAAACACACTATACTATAAACGCTATACCATAAACACTATACCATAAACACACTATACTATAAACGCTATACCATAAACACTATACCATAAACACACTATACCATAAACACACTATTCCATAAACGCTATACCATAAACACTAAATCCTAAACACTATACCATAAACGCTATACCATAAACACGTTATACCATAAACACTATACCATCAACACATTATACCATAAACACATTATACCATAAACACTATACCATAAACACATTATACCATAAACACTATACCATAAACACTATACCATAAACGCTATACCATAAACACATTATACCATAAACACTATAGCATAAACACATTATACCATAAACACTATACCATAAACACATTATACCATAAACACATTATACCATAAACACTATACCATAAACACTATACCATAAACACATTATACCATAAACACTATACAATAAACACATTATACCATAAACACATTATACCATAAACACATTATACCATAAACACTATACCATAAACACATTATACCATAAACACTATACCATAAACACATTATACCATAAACACTATACCATAAACACATTATACCATAAACACTATACCATAAACACATTATACCATAAACACTATACCATAAACACATTATACCATAAACACTATACCATAAACACATTATACCATAAACACTATACCATAAACACTATACCACAAACGCTATACCATAAACACTATACCATAAACACACTATACCATAAACACTATACCATAAATACTATACCATAAATACTATACCATAAATGCTATACCATGAACGCTAAACCATAAAAACTATACCATAAACACACTATACCATAAACGCTATTCCATAAACACTATACCATAAACACTATACCATAAACACATTATACCATAAACGCTATACCATAAACACTATACCATAAACACACTATAGCATAAACGCTTATACCATAAACACTATACCATAAACAAACTATACCATGAACGCTATACCATAAACACGCTATAACATAAACACTATATCATAAACGCTATACCATAAACACACTATACCATAAACGCTATACCATAAACACTATACCATAAACGCTATACCATAAACGCTATACCATAAACACTATACCATAAACGCTATACCATGAACACACTATACCATAAATGCTATACCATAAACACTATACCATAAACACACTATACCATAAACGCTTATACCATAAACACTATACCATAAACACACTCTACCATGAACGCTTATACCATAAACACGCTTATACCATAAACGCTATACCATAAACACACTATACCATAAACGCTATACCATAAACACTATACCATAAACGCTGTACCATAAACGCTATACCATAAAAACACACTATACCATAAACACTATACCATAAACACACTATACCATAAACGCTATACCATAAACACTATACCATAAACACACTATACCCTTAAAAACTATACCATAAATACTATACCATAAATGCTATACCATAAACGCTTATACCATAAAAACCTATACCATTAAACACACTATACCATAAACGCTATACCATAAACACTATACCATTAACGCTATTCCATAAACACACTATACCATAAACGCTATACCATAAACACTATACCATAAACGCTTATACCATAAACACTATACCATAAACACTATACCATAAACACTATACCATAAACGCTATACGATAAAAACACATTATACCATAAACACTATACCATAAACACTATACCCATATACACTATACCATAAACGCTTATACCATAAACACTATACCATAAACACTATACCATAAACGCTATTCCATAAACACCATACCATAAACACACTATACCATAAACGCTTATACCATAAACACACTATACCATTAACGCTTATTCCATAAAACACCATACCATAAACACACTTATACTATAAACACCATACCATAAAAACACTATACCATAAACACTATACCATAAACGCTATTCCATAAACACTATACCATAAACACACTATACCATAAACACACAATACCATAAACGCTTATACCATAAACATCTATACCATAAACACTATACCATATACGCTTATACCATAAACAGTATACCATAAACACTATACCATAAAAACACTATACTATAAACACACTATACCATAAACACTATACCATAAACCCATTATACCATAAACACTATACCATAAACACTATACCATAAACACTATACCATAAACACACTATACCATAAACACTATACCATAAACACTATACCATAAACGCTATACCATAAACACTATACCATAAACACACTATACCATAAACACACTATACTATAAACGCTATACCATAAACACTATACCATAAACACACTATACCATAAACACACTATATCATAAACTCTATACCATAAACACTATACCATAAACACACTATACCAAAAACACACTATACCATAAAAACTATACCATAAACACTATACCATAAACACTATACCATAAACACACTATACCATAAACACACTATAGTATAAACGCTATACCATAAACACTATACCATAAACACACTATACCATAAACACACTATACCATAAACTCTATACCATAAACACTATACCATAAACAGTATACCATAAACACACTATACCATAAACACACTATAGCATAAACACTATACCATAAACACTATACCATAAACGCTATACCATAAACACTATACCATAAACACACTATACCATGAACACACTATTCCATAAACGCTATACCATAAACACTATACCATAAACACACTATACCATAAACGCTATACAATAAACACATTATACCATAAACACTATACCATAAACACTATACCATAAACACATTATACCATAAACACTATACCATAAACACATTATACCATAAACACTATACCATAAACACTATACCATAAACACTATACCATAAACACACTATACCATAAACACTATACCATAAACACTATACCATAAACGCTATACCATAAACACTATACCATAAACGCTATACCATAAACACTATACCATAAACACACTATACCATAAACGCTATACCATAAACACTATACCATAAACACACTATACCATAAACGCTATACAATAAACACATTATACCATAAACACTATACCATAAACACTATACCATAAACACATTATACCATAAACACTATACCATAAACACATTATACCATAAACACTATACCATAAACACTATACCATAAACACACTATACCATAAACACTATACCATAAACGCTATACCATAAACACTATACCATAAACGCTATACCATAAACACTATACCATAAACACACTATACCATAAACGCTATACCATAAACACTATACCATAAACACACTATACCATAAACACACTATACCATAAACTCTATACCATAAACACTATACCATAAACACACTATACCATAAACACACTATACCATAAACACTATACCATAAACACATTATACCAAAAACACACTATACCATAAACACACTATACCATAAACACACTATACCATAAACACTATACCATAAACACTATACCATAAACACACTATACCATAAACACACTATACCATAAACGCTATACCATAAACACTATACCATAAACACACTATACCATAAACACTATACCATAAACACACTATACCATAAACGCTATACCATAAACAGTATACCATAAACACACTATACCATAAACGCTATACCATAAACACTATACCATAAACACACTATACCATAAACACACTATTCCATAAACGCTATACCATAAACACTATATCATAAACACTATACCATAAACACACTATACTATAAACGCTATACCATAAACACTATACCATAAACACACTATTCCATAAACACACTATACCATAAACACACTATACCATAAACACACTATACCATAAACACACTATTCCATAAACGCTATACCATAAACACTATATCATAAACACTATACTATAAACACACTATACTATAAACGCTATACCATAAACACTATACCATAAACACACTATTCCATAAACACACTATTCCATAAACACACTATACCATAAACACACTATTCCATAAACGCTATACCATAAACACTATACCATAAGCACTATACCATAAACACATTATACCATAAACACACTATACCATAAACACACTATACCGTAAACACACTATACCATAAACACTATACCATAAACACACTATACCATAAACACACTATACCATAAACGCTATACCATAAACACTATACCATAAACACACTATACCATAAACACTATACCATAAACACACTATACCATAAACGCTATACCATAAACAGTATACCATAAACACACTATACCATAAACACTATACCATAAACGCTATACCATAAACACTATACCATAAACACACTATACCATAAACACTATACCATAAATACTATACCATAAATACTATACCATAAATGCTATACCATGAACGCTAAACCATAAAAACTATACCATAAACACACTATACCATAAACGCTATTCCATAAACACTATACCATAAACACTATACCATAAACACATTATACCATAAACGCTATACCATAAACACTATACCATAAACACACTATACCATAAACGCTATACCATAAACACTATACCATAAACAAACTATACCATGAACGCTATACCATAAACACGCTATAACATAAACACTATACCATAAACGCTATACCATAAACACACTATACCATAAACGCTATACCATAAACACTATACCATAAACGCTATACCATAAACGCTATACCATAAACACTATACCATAAACGCTTATACCATGAACACACTATACCATAAATGCTATACCATAAACACTATACCATAAACACACTATACCATAAACGCTATACCATAAACACTATACCATAAACACACTCTACCATGAACGCTATACCATAAACACGCTATACCATAAACGCTATACCATAAACACACTATACCATAAACGCTATACCATAAACACTATACCATAAACGCTGTACCATAAACGCTATACCATAAACACACTATACCATAAACACTATACCATAAACACACTATACCATAAACGCTATACCATAAACACTATACCATAAACACACTATACCCTTAAAAACTATACCATAAATACTATACCATAAATGCTATACCATAAACGCTATACCATAAAAACCATACCATAAACACACTATACCATAAACGCTATACCATAAACACTATACCATAAACGCTATACCATAAACACTATACCATAAACACTATACCATAAACACTATACCATAAACGCTATACGATAAACACATTATACCATAAACACTATACCATAAACACTATACCATATACACTATACCATAAACGCTATACCATAAACACTATACCATAAACACTATACCATAAACGCTATTCCATAAACACCATACCATAAACACACTATACCATAAACGCTATACCATAAACACACTATACCATTAACGCTATTCCATAAACACCATACCATAAACACACTATACTATAAACACCATACCATAAAAACACTATACCATAAACACTATACCATAAACGCTATTCCATAAACACTATACCATAAACACACTATACCATAAACACACAATACCATAAACGCTATACCATAAACACTATACCATAAACACTATACCATAAACACACTATACCATATACGCTATACCATAAACAGTATACCATAAACACTATACCATAAAAACACTATACTATAAACACACTATACCATAAACACTATACCATAAACCCATTATACCATAAACACTATACCATAAACACTATACCATAAACACTATACCATAAACACACTATACCATAAACACTATACCATAAACACTATACCATAAACGCTATACCATAAACACTATACCATAAACACACTATACCATAAACACACTATACTATAAACGCTATACCATAAACACTATACCATAAACACACTATACCATAAACACACTATATCATAAACTCTATACCATAAACACTATACCATAAACACACTATACCAAAAACACACTATACCATAAAAACTATACCATAAACACTATACCATAAACACTATACCATAAACACACTATACCATAAACACACTATAGTATAAACGCTATACCATAAACACTATACCATAAACACACTATACCATAAACACACTATACCATAAACTCTATACCATAAACACTATACCATAAACAGTATACCATAAACACACTATACCATAAACACACTATAGCATAAACACTATACCATAAACACTATACCATAAACACTATACCATAAACGCTATACCATAAACACTATACCATAAACACACTATACCATGAACACACTATTCCATAAACGCTATACCATAAACACTATACCATAAACACACTATACCATAAACGCTATACAATAAACACATTATACCATAAACACTATACCATAAACACTATACCATAAACACATTATACCATAAACACTATACCATAAACACATTATACCATAAACACTATACCATAAACACTATACCATAAACACACTATACCATAAACACTATACCATAAACACTATACCATAAACGCTATACCATAAACACTATACCATAAACGCTATACCATAAACACTATACCATAAACACACTATACCATAAACGCTATACCATAAACACTATACCATAAACACACTATACCATAAACGCTATACAATAAACACATTATACCATAAACACTATACCATAAACACTATACCATAAACACATTATACCATAAACACTATACCATAAACACATTATACCATAAACACTATACCATAAACACTATACCATAAACACACTATACCATAAACACTATACCATAAACGCTATACCATAAACACTATACCATAAACGCTATACCATAAACACTATACCATAAACACACTATACCATAAACGCTATACCATAAACACTATACCATAAACACACTATACCATAAACACACTATACCATAAACTCTATACCATAAACACTATACCATAAACACACTATACCATAAACACACTATACCATAAACACTATACCATAAACACATTATACCAAAAACACACTATACCATAAACACACTATACCATAAACACACTATACCATAAACACTATACCATAAACACTATACCATAAACACACTATACCATAAACACACTATACCATAAACGCTATACCATAAACACTATACCATAAACACACTATACCATAAACACTATACCATAAACACACTATACCATAAACGCTATACCATAAACAGTATACCATAAACACACTATACCATAAACGCTATACCATAAACACTATACCATAAACACACTATACCATAAACACACTATTCCATAAACGCTATACCATAAACACTATATCATAAACACTATACCATAAACACACTATACTATAAACGCTATACCATAAACACTATACCATAAACACACTATTCCATAAACACACTATACCATAAACACACTATACCATAAACACACTATACCATAAACACACTATTCCATAAACGCTATACCATAAACACTATATCATAAACACTATACTATAAACACACTATACTATAAACGCTATACCATAAACACTATACCATAAACACACTATTCCATAAACACACTATTCCATAAACACACTATACCATAAACACACTATTCCATAAACGCTATACCATAAACACTATACCATAAACACTATACCATAAACACACTATACCATAAACACACTATACCATAAGCACTATACCATTAACACATTATACCATAAACACACTATACCATAAACACACTATACCGTAAACACACTATACCATAAACACTATACCATAAACACACTATACCATAAACACACTATACCATAAACGCTATACCATAAACACTATAACATAAACACACTATACCATAAACACTATACCATAAACACACTATACCATAAACGCTATACCATAAACAGTATACCATAAACACACTATACCATAAACGCTATACCATAAACACTATACCATAAACACACTATACCATAAACACACTATTCCATAAACGCTATACTATAAACACTATATCATAAACACTATACCATAAACACACTATACTATAAACGCTATACCATAAACACTATACCATAAACACACTATTCCATAAACACACTATTCCATAAACACACTATACCATAAACACACTATACCGTAAACACACTATACCATGAACACACTATTCCATAAACGCTATACCATAAACACTATATCATAAACACTATACCATAAACACACTATACTATAAACGCTATACCATAAACACTATACCATAAACACACTATTCCATAAACACACTATTCCATAAACACACTATACCATAAACACACTATACCATAAACACACTATTCCATAAACGCTATACCATAAACACTATATCATAAACACTATACCATAAACGCTATACCATAAACACATTATATCATAAACACTATACCATAAACGCTATACCATAAACACATTATACCATAAACACTATACCATAAACACATTATACCATAAACACTATACCATAAACACTATACCATAAACGCTATACCATAAACACATTATACCATAAACGCTATACCATAAACACATTATACCATAAACACTATACCATAAACACATTATACCATAAACACTATACCATAAACACATTATACCATTAACACATTATACCATAAACACTATACCATAAACACTATACCATAAACACATTATACCATAAACACTATACCATAAACACATTATACCATAAACACATTATACCATAAACACATAATACCATAAACACTATACCATAAACACATTATACCATAAACACTATACCATAAACACATTATACCATAAACACTATACCATAAACACATTATACCATAAACACATTATACCATAAACACTATACCACAAACGCTATACCATAAACACTATACCATAAACACACTATACCATAAACACTATACTATAAATACTATACCATAAATACTATACCATAAATGCTATACCATAAACGCTATACCATAAAAACTATACCATAAACACACTATACCATAAACGCTATACCATAAACACTATACCATAAACACTATACCATAAACACATTATACCATAAATGCTATACCATAAACACTATACCATAAACACACTATACCATAAACGCTATACCATAAACACTATACCATAAACACACTATACCATGAACGCTATACCATAAACACGCTATACCATAAACACTATACCATAAACGCTATACCATAAACACACTATACCATAAACTCTATACCATAAACACTATACCATAAACGCTATACCATAAACGCTATACCATAAACACTATACCATAAACGCTATACCATGAAAACACTATACCATAAATGCTATACCATAAACACTATACCATAAACACACTATACCATAAACACTATACCATAAACACTATACCATAAACACACTCTACCATGAACGCTATACCATAAACACGCTATACCATAAACACTATACCATAAACGCTATACCATAAACACACTATACCATAAACGCTATACCATAAACACTATACCATAAACGCTGTACCATAAACGCTATACCATAAACACACTATACCATAAACACTATACCATAAACACACTATACCATAAACGCTATACCATAAACACTATACCATAAACACACTATACCATAAACACTATACCATAAATACTATACCATAAATGCTATACCATAAACGCTATACCATAAAAACCATACCATAAACACACTATACCATAAACGCTATACCATAAACACTATACCATTAACGCTATTCCATAAACACACTATACCATAAACGCTATACCATATACACTATACCATGAACGCTATACCATAAACACTATACCATAAACACTATACCATAAACACACTATACCATAAACGCTATTCCATAAACACCATACCATAAACACACTATACCATAAACACTATACCATAAACACACTATACCATTAACGCTATTCCATAAACACCATACCATAAACACACTATACTATAAACACCATACCATAAAAACACTATACCATAAACACTATACCATAAACGCTATTCCATAAACACTATACCATAAACACACTATACCATAATCACACTATACCATAAACGCTATTCCATAAACACTATACCATAAACACACTATACCATAAACACACTATACCATAAACGCTATACCATAAACACTATACCATAAACACTATACCATAAACACACTATACCATATACGCTATACCATAAACAGTATACCATAAACACTATACCATAAGAACACTATACTATAAACACACTATACCATAAACACTATACCATAAACCCATTATACCATAAACACTATACCATAAACACTATACCATAAACACTATACCATAAACACTATACCATAAACACTATACCATAAACACACTATACCATAAACACTATACCATAAACACTATACCATAAACACACTATACCATAAACACACTATACTATAAACGCTATACCATAAACACTATACCATAAACACACTATACCATAAACACACTATATCATAAACTCTATACCATAAATACTATACCATAAACACACTATACCATAAACACACTATACCATAAACACTATACCATAAACACTATACCATAAACACTATACCATAAACACACTATACCATAAACACACTATAGTATAAAAGCTATACCATAAACACTATACCATAAACACACTATACCATAAACTCTATACCATAAACACTATACCATAAACAGTATACCATAAACACACTATACCATAAACACACTATAGCATAAACACTATACAATAAACACTATACCATAAACACTATACCATATACACTATACCATAAACGCTATACCATAAACACTATACCATAAACACACTATACCATAAACACACTATTCCATAAACGCTATACCATAAACACTATACCATAAACACACTATACCATAAACGCTATACCATAAACACATTATACCATAAACACTATACCATAAACACTATACCATAAACACATTATACCATAAACACTATACCATAAACACATTATACCATAAACACTATACCATAAACACTATACCATAAACACACTATACCATAAACACTATACCATAAACACACTATACCATAAACACTATACCATAAACACTATACCATAAACGCTATACCATAAACACTATACCATAAACACACTATACCATAAACGCTATACCATAAACACTATACCATAAACACACTATACCATAAACACACTATACCATAAACTCTATACCATAAACACTATACCATAAACACACTATACCATAAACACACTATACCATAAACACTATACCATAAACACATTATACCATAAACACACTATACCATAAACACACTATACCATAAACACACTATACCATAAACACACTATACCATAAACACTATACCATAAACACACTATACCATGAACACACTATACCATAAACACTATACCATAAACACACTATACCATAAACACACTATACCATAAACTCTATACCATAAACACTATACCATAAACACACTATACCATAAACACACTATACCATAAACACTATACCATAAACACATTATACCATAAACACACTATACCATAAACACACTATACCATAAACACACTATACCATAAACACTATACCATAAACACACTATACCATGAACACACTATACCATAAACACTATACCATAAACACATTATACCATAAACACACTATACCATAAACACACTATACCATAAACACACTATACCATAAACACACTATTCCATAAACACTATACCATAATCACACTATACCATAAACACACTATACCATAAATGCTATACCATAAACACTATACCATAAACACTATACCATAAACACACTATACCATAAACACACTATACCATAAACGCTATACCATAAACACTATACCATAAACACACTATACCATAAACACTATACCATAAACACACTATACCATAAACGCTATACCATAAACAGTATAACATAAACACACTATACCATAAACGCTATACCATAAACACTATACCATAAACACACTATACCATAAACACACTATTCCATAAACGCTATACCATAAACACTATATCATAAACACTATACCATAAACACACTATACTATAAACGCTATACCATAAACACTATACCATAAACACACTATACCATAAACGCTATACCATAAACACACTATTCCATAAACACACTATTCCATAAACACACTATACCATAAACACACTATAACATAAACACACTATTCCATAAACGCTATACCATAAACACTATATCATAAACACTATACCATAAACGCTATACCATAACCACATTATACCATAAACACTATACCATAAACGCTATACCATAAACACATTATACCATAAACACTATACCATAAACACATTATACTATAAACACTATACCATAAACACTATACCATAAACGCTATACCATAAACACATTATACCATAAACGCTATACCATAAACACATTATACCATAAACACTATACCATAAACACATTATACCATAAACACTATACCATAAACACATAATACCATAAACACATTATACCATTAACACATTATACCATAAACACTATACCATAAACACATTATACCATAAACACTATACCATAAACACATTATACCATAAACACATTATACCATAAACACATTATACCATAAACACTATACCATAAACACATTATACCATAAACACTATACCATAACCACATTATACCATAAACACTATACCATAAACACATTATACCATAAACACATTATACCATAAACACTATACCACAAACACTATACCATAAACACTATACCATAAACACACTATACCATAAACACTATACTATAAATACTATACCATAAATACTATACCATAAATGCTATACCATAAACGCTATACCACAAACACACTATACCATAAACGCTATACCATAAACGCTATACCATAAGCACTATACCATAAACACACTATACCATAAACGCTATACCATAAACACTATACCATAAACACACTATACCATGAACGCTATACCATAAACACGCTATACCATAAACACTATAACATAAACGCTATACCATAAACACGCTATACCATAAACACTATACCATAACCACATTATACCATAAACACTATACCATAAACACATTATACCATAAACACATTATACCATAAACACTATACCACAAACGCTATACCATAAACACTATACCATAAACACACTATACCATAAACACTATACTATAAATACTATACCATAAATACTATACCATAAATGCTATACCATAAACGCTTATACCACAAACACACTATACCATAAATGCTATACCATAAACGCTATACCATAAGCACTATACCATAAACACACTATACCATAAACGCTATACCATAAACACTATACCATAAACACACTATACCATGAACGCTATACCATAAACACGCTATACCATAAACACTATACCATAAACGCTATACCATAAACACGCTATACCATAAACACTATACCATAAACGCTATACCATAAACGCTATACCATAAACACTATACCATAAACACTATACCATAAACGCTATACCATAAACACTATACCATAAACACACTATACCATAAACACACTATACTATAAACGCTATACCATAAACACTATACCATAAACACACTATACCATAAACACACTATATCATAAACTCTATACCATAAACACTATACCATAAACACACTATACCATAAACACACTATACCATAAACACTATACCATAAACACTATACCATAAACACACTATAGTATAAACGCTATACCATAAACACTATACCATAAACACACTATACCATAAACACACTATACCATAAACTCTATACCATAAACACTATACCATAAACAGTATACCATAAACACACTATACCATAAACACACTATAGCATAAACACTATACAATAAACACTATTCCATAAACACTATACCATATACACTATACCATAAACGCTATACCATAAACACTATACCATAAACACACTATACCATAAACACACTATTCCATAAACGCTATACCATAAACACTATACCATAAACACACTATACCATGAACACACTATACCGTAAACACTATACCATAAACACACTATACCATAAACGCTATACCATAAACACTATACCATAAACGCTATACCATAAACACATTATACCATAAACACTATACCATAAACACATTATACCATAAACACTATACCATAAACACTATACCATAAACACACTATACCATAAACACTATACCATAAACACACTATACCATAAACACTATACCATAAACACTATACCATAAACGCTATACCATAAACACTATACCATAAACACACTATACCATAAACGCTATACCATAAACACTATACCATAAACACACTATACCATAAACACACTATACCATAAACTCTATACCATAAACACTATACCATAAACACACTATACCATAAACACACTATACCATAAACACTATACCATAAACACATTATACCATAAACACACTATACCATAAACACACTATACCATAAACACACTATACCATAAACACTATACCATAAACACACTATACCATGAACACACTATACCATAAACACTATACCATAAACACACTATACCATAAACACACTATACCATAAACTCTATACCATAAACACTATACCATAAACACACTATACCATAAACACACTATACCATAAACACTATACCATAAACACATTATACCATAATCACACTATACCATAAACACACTATACCATAAACACACTATACCATAAACACACTATACCATAAAACACTATACCATAAACACACTATACCATGAACACACTATACCATAAACACTATACCATAAAACACATTATACCATAAACACACTATACCATAAACACACTATACCATAAACACACTATACCATAAACACACTCATTCCATAAACACTATACTCATAATCACACTATACCATAAACAAACTATACCATAAACGCTATACCATAAACACTATACCATAAACACTATACCATAAACACTCTATACCATAAACACACTATACCATAAACGCTTATACCATAAACACTATACCATAAACACACTATACCATAAACACTATACCATAAACACACTATACCATAAACGCTATACCATAAACAGTATAACATAAACACACTATACCATAAACGCTATACCATAAACACTATACCATAAACACACTATACCATAAACACACTATTCCATAAACGCTATACCATAAACACTATATCATAAACACTATACCATAAACACACTATACTATAAACGCTATACCATAAAACACTATACCATAAACACACTATACCATAAACGCTTATACCATAAACACTATACCATAAACACACTATACCATAAACACTATACCATAAACACTATACCATAAACGCTATACCATAAACACTATACCATAAACACACTATACCATAAACACACTATTCCATAAACGCTTATACCATAAAACACTATATCATAAACACTATACCATAAACACACTATACTATAAACGCTTATACCATAAACACTATTCCATAAACACACTATACCATAAACACACTATACCATAAACACACTTATTCCATAAACGCTATACCATAAACACTATATCATAAACACTATACCATGAACGCTATACCATAACCACATTATACCATAAACACTATACCATAAACGCTTATACCATAAACACATTATACCATAAACGCTATACCATAAACACATTATACCATAAACACTATACCATAAACACATTATACCATAAACACTATACCATAAACACATAATACCATAAACACATTATACCATTAACACATTATACCATAAACACTATACCATAAACACATTATACCATAAACACTATACCATAAACACATTATACCATAAACACATTATACCATAAACACTATACCATAAACACATTATAACCATAAACACTATACCATAAACCACATTATACCATAAACACTATACCATAAAACACATTATACCATAAACACATTATACCATAAACACTATACCACAAACGCTTATACCATAAACACTATACCATAAACACACTTATACCATAAACACTATACTATAAATACTATACCATGAATACTATACCATAAATGCTATACCATAAACGCTTATACCATAAACACACTATACCATAAACGCTATACCATAAAACACTATACCATAAACACTATACCATAAACACATTATACCATAAATGCTATACCATAAGCACTTATACCATAAACACACTATACCATAAACGCTATACCATAAACACTATACCATAAACACACTATACCATGAACGCTATACCATAAACACGCTTATACCATAAACACTATACCATAAACGCTTATACCATAAACACGCTTATACCATAAACACTATACCATAAACGCTTATACCATAAACGCTATACCATAAACACTATACCATAAACGCTTATACTCATGAACACACTATACCATAAACACTATACCATAAACACACTATACCATATACGCTTATACCATAAACACTATACCATAAACACACTTCTACCATGAACGCTATACCATAAACACGCTTATACCATAAACACACTATACCATAAACGCTTATACCATAAACACTATACCATAAACGCTAAAATGTACCATAAACGCTTATACCATAAACACACTATACCATAAACACTATACCATAAACACACTATACCATAAACGCTATACCATAAACACTATACCATAAACACACTATACCATAAACACTATACCATAAATACTATACCATAAATGCTATACCATAAACGCTTATACCATAAAAACCATACCATAAACACACTATACCATAAACGCTATACCATACAAACACTATACCATAAACGCTATACCATAAACACTATACCATAAACGCTATTCCATAAACACACTATACCATAAACGCTTATACCATATACACTATACCATAAACGCTATACCATAAACACTATACCATAAACACTATACCATAAACACACTATACCATAAACGCTTATTCCATAAACACCATACCATAAACACACTATACCATAAACGCTATACCATAAACACACTATAACCATTAACGCTATTCCATAAAACACCATACCATAAACACACTATATTATAAACACCATACCATAAAAACACTATACCATAAACACTATACCATAAACGCTTATTCCATAAACACTATACCATAAACACACTATACCATAAACACACTATACCATAAACGCTATTCCATAAAACACTATACCATAAACACACTATACCATAAACACACTATACCATAAACACTATACCATAAACACACTATACCATAAACGCTATACCATAAACACTATACCATAAACACACTATACCATAAACACACTATACAGATAAACTCTAAAACCATAAACACTATACCATAAACACATCTATACCATAAACACACTAAACCATAAACACTATACCATAAACAGTATACCATAAACACACTATACCATGAACACACTATACCATAAACGCTATTCCATAAACACTATACCATAATCACACTATACCATAAACACACTATACCATAAACGCTATACCATAAACACTATACCATAAACACTATACCATAAACACACTATACCATAAACACATCTATACCATAAATGCTATACCATAAACACTATACCATAAACACACTATACCATAAACACTATACCATAAACACACTATACCATAAACGCTTATACCATAAACAGTATACCATAAACACACTATACCATAAACGCTTATACCATAAAAACACTATACCATAAACACACTATACCATAAACACACTATTCCATAAACGCTTATACCATAAAACACTATATCATAAACACTATACCATAAACACACTATACTATAAACGCTATACCATAAACACTATACCATAAACACACTATACCATAAACGCTATACCATAAACACACTATTCCATAAACACACTATACCATAAACACACTATACCATAAACACACTATTCCATAAACGCTTATACCATAAACACTATATCATAAACACTATACTATAAAACACATTATACCATAAACACTATACCATCAACGCTTATACCATAAACACATTATACCATAAACACTATACCATAAAACACATTATACCATAAACACTATACCATAAACACTATACCATAAACGCTTATACCATAAACACATTATACCATAAACGCTATACCATAAACACATAATACCATAAACAATATACCATAAACACATTATACCATAAACACTATACCATAAACACATTATACCATAAACACATTATACCATAAACACATTATACCATAAACACTATACCATAAACACATTATACCATAAACACTATACCATAAACACATTATACCATAAACACTATACCATAAACACATTATACCATAAACACATTATACCATAAACACTATACCATAAACACATTATACCATAAACACTATACCATAAACACTATACCATAAACACTATACCATAAACGCTTATACCATAAACACATTATACCATAAACGCTTATACCATAATAAACACAGTATACCATAAACACTATACCATAAACACATTATACCATAAACATTATACCATAAAACACTATACCATAAACACATTATACCATAAACACTATACCATAAACACTATACCATAAACACATTATACCATAAACACTATACAATAAACACATTATACCATAAACACATTATACCATAAACACTATACCATAAACACATTATACCATAAACACTATACCATAAACACATTATACCATAAACACATTATACCATAAACACTATACCATAAACACTATACCATAAACACTATACCATAAAACACATTATACCATAAAAACACATTATACCATAAACACATTATACCATAAACACTATACCATAAACACATTATACCATAAACACTATACCATAAACACATTATACCATAAACACTATACCATAAACGCTTATACCATAAAACACATTATACCATAAACGCTTATACCATAAACACATTATACCATAAACACTATACCATAAACACATTATACCATAAACACATTATAACATAAACACACTATACCATAATCACACTATACCATAAACGCTATTCCATAAACACTATACCATAAACACACTATACCATAAACACTATACTATAAATACTATACCATAAATACTATATACCATAAATGCTATACCATAAACGCTATACCATAAAAACTATACCATAAACACACTATACCATAAACGCTATACCATAAACACTATACCATAAACACTATACCATAAACACATTATACCATAAATGCTATACCATAAACACTATACCATAAACACACTATACCATAAACGCTTATACCATAAACACTATACCATAAACACACTTATACCATGAACGCTATACCATAATCACGCTATACCATAAACACTATACCATAAACGCTATACCATAAACACACTATACCATAAACTCTATACCATAAACACTATACCATAAACGCTATACCATAAACGCTATACCATAAAACACTATACCATAAACGCTATACCATGAAAACACTATACCATAAATGCTATACCATAAACACTATACCATAAACACACTATACCATAAACACTATACCATAAACACTATACCATAAACACACTTCTACCATGAACGCTATACCATAAACACGCTTATACCATAAACACTATACCATAAACGCTATACCATAAACACACTATACCATAAACGCTATACCACATAAACACTATACCATAAACGCTGTACCATAAACGCTTATACCATAAACACACTATACCATAAACACTATACCATAAACACACTATACCATAAACGCTTATACCATAAACACTATACCATAAACACACTATACCATAAACACTATACCATAAATACTATACTCATAAATGCTATACCATAAACGCTTATACCATAAAAACCATACCATAAACACATACTCATACCATAAACTGCTAGATACCATAAACACTATACCATTAACGCTATTCCATAAACACACTATACCATGCAAACGCTATACCATAATAATACACTATACCAAGTGAACGCTATACCATAAACACTATACCATAAACACTATACCATAAAACACACTATACTCATAAAACGCTATTCCATAAACACCATACCATAAACACACTATACCATAAACACTATACCATGCAAACACATCACTATACCATTAACGCTTATTCCATAAACACCAACACTACTACCATAAACACACAATTATACTATAAACACTCATACCATAAAAACACTATACGCATAAACACTATACCATTACAAACGCTATTCCATAAAACACTATGTACCATAAACACACTATACCATAATCACACTATACCATAAACGCTATTCCATAAAACACTATACCATAAACACACTATACCATAAACACACAATTATACCATGTTAAACGCGTATACCATAAACACTATACCATAAACACTATACCATAAACACACTATACTCATATAATACGCTTATATACCAGTAAACAGTATACCATAAACACTCATACCATAAGAACACTATACTATAAACACACTAAGTACCATAAACACTATACCATAAACCCATTATACCATAAACACTATACCTATAAACACTATACCATAAACACTATACCATAAACACATCTATACCATAAACACTATACCATAAACACTATACCATAAACGCTTATACCATAAACACTATACCATAAACACACTATACCATAAACACACTATACCACAAACGCTATACCATAAACACTATACCATAAACACACTATACCATATAAACATAACACTATATCATAAACTCTATACCATAAAACACTATACCATAAACACACTATACCATAAACACACTATACCATAAACACTATACCATAAACATCTATACCATAAACACTATACCCATAAACACACTATACCATAAACACACTATAGTATAAAAGCTATACCTATAAACAATACTATACCATAAACACACTTATACCATAAACTTCTATACCATAAACACTATACCATTACAAACAGTATACCATAAAACACACTATACCATAAACACACTTATATAGCATAAACACTATACAATAAACACTATACCATTACAAACACTTATACCATATACACTATACCATAAACGCTTATACCATAAAACACTATACCATAAACACACTATACCATAAACACACTATTCCATAAACGCTATACCATAAACACTATACCATAAACACACTATACCATGCAAACGCTATATACCCATAAAAACACATTATACCATAAACACTATACCATAAACACTATACCATAAACACATTATACCATAAACACTATACCATAAACACATTATACCATAAACACTATACCATAAACACTATACTCATAAACACACTATACCATAAACACTATACCATAAAACACACTATACCATAAACACTATACCATAAACACTATACCATAAACGCTATACCATAAACACTATACCTCATAAACACACTCATACCATAAACGCTTATACCATAAACACTATACTCATAAACACACTATACCATAAACACACTATACCATAAACTCTATACCTCATAAACACTATGCACCATAAAACACACTATACCATAAACACACACTATACCATAAACACTATACCATAAACACATTATACCATAAACACATCTATACCATAAACACACTATACCTATAAACACACTATACCATAAACACACTATACCATAAACACTATACCATAAACACACTATACCATGAACACACTAATTATACCAGTAAACACTATGTACCATAGGCAACACACTATACTCATAAACACACTATACCATAAACTCTCTATACCATAAACACTATACCATAAACACACTATACCATAAACACACTATACCATAAACACTATGTACCATAAACACATTTATACCATAAACACATCTATACCATAAAACACACTATACCATAAACGCACTTCATACCATAAACACTATACCATAAACACACTATACTACCATGAACACACTATACCACATAAACACTATACCATAAACACATTATACCATAAACACACTATACCATAAACACAGTCTATACCATAAATAACACACTATACTCATAAACACACTATACCATAAACACACTATTCCATAAACACTAAATTACCATAATCACACTATACCATAAACACACTTATACCTATAAATGCTATACCATAAACACTATACCATAAACACTATACCATAAACACACTATACCATAAACACACTATACCATAATACGCTATACCATAAACACTATACCATAAACACACTATACCATAAACACTATGTACCATAAACACACTTTATACCATAAACGCTTATACCATAAAAACAGTATAACATAAACACACTATACCATAAACGCTTATACCATAAACACTATACCATAAACACACTATACCATAAACACACTATTCCTATAAAACGCTATACCATAAACACTATGATCATAAACACTTTATACCATAAACACACTTATACTATAAACGCTATACCATAAAACACACTATACCATAAACACACTTATACCATAAACGCTTATACCATAAACACACTATTCCATCTAAACACACTATTCCATAAACACACTTATACCATAAACACACTATAACATAAACACACACTATCTCCATAAACGCTATACCATTACAAACACTATATCATAAACACTATACCATAAACGCTATACCATAACCACATTATTATACCATAAACACTATACCATAAACGCTATACTCATAAAAACACATTATACCATAAACACTATACCATAAAACACATTATTATACTATAAACACTATACCATAAACACTATACCATAAAACGCTATACCATAAAACAACACATTATTATACCATAAACGCTATACCATGCAAACACATTATACCATAAACACTATACTATATAAACACATTATACCATAAACACTATACCATAAACACATACATACCATAAACACATTATACCATTAACACATTATACCATAAACACTATACCATAAACACATTATACCATAAACACTATACCACTATAACACATTATACCAATATAAACACATTATACTCATAAACACATTATACCATAAACACTATACCATAAACACATTATACCATAAACACTATACCATAACCACATTATACCACATAAACACTTATACCATAAACACATTATACCATATAAACACATTATACCATATTACAAACACTATATACCACAAACACTATGTACCACAAACACTATACCATAAACACTATACCATAAAACACAATATAATGCCCATAAACACTATACTATAAATACTCATACCATAAATACTATACCATAAATGCTATACCATAAACGCTTATACCACAAACACACTATAACCATAAACGCTATAACCATAAACGCTATACTCATAAACGCTAAGTACTCATAAGCACACTAGTACCATACAACACACTATACCATAAAACGCGCTTTATACCATAAACACTATACCATAAACACACTCATACCACATGAATCGCTATACCATAAACAGACGCTTATACCATAAACACTATACCATAAACGCTTATACCATAAACACGCTTATACCATGCAAACATCACTATACCATAAATCCACATTATACCATAAACACTATACCATAAACACATTATACCATAAACACATTATACCTCTATAAACACTATACCACTAAACGCTTATACCATAAACACTATACCATAAACAATAACTATACCATAAACACTATACTATATAAATACTATGAACCATATAATATTATGTACCATAAATAAGCTATACCATAAACGCTATACCACAAACATTAACTATACCATAAACGCTTATACCATAAACGCTAAGTACCATAAGCACTATACCATAAACACACTATAAACTATAAACGCTTATGGAGGCCATAAACACTATACCATTTAAAAACACAGCACTATACCATGAACGTGCTATACCATAAACACGCTTATACCATAAACACTATACCATAAACGCTTATACCATAAACACGCTATACCATAAACACTATACCATAAACGCTATACCATAATAAACGCTATAATTACCATAAACACGCTTATACCATAAACACTATGTACCATAAACGCTTATACCATAAACACTATACCATAAACACACTATGCACCATAAACACACTATACTATAAACGCTTATACCATAAACACTATACCATAAAATTAACACTTATACCATAAACAATAACTATATCATAAATCTCTATACCTATAAACACTATACCATAAACACACTAATTCATACCATAAACACACTATACCATAAACACTATACCATAAACACTTTATACCATAAACACACTATAGTATAAACGCTTATACCATAAAACACTTGAGTACCATAAACACAATGCTATACCATAAACACACTATACCATAAAACTCTCATACCATAAACACTATACCATGGCAAACAGTATACCTATAAACACACTTATACCATAAACACACTATAGCATAAAACACTATACAATAAACACTTTATTCCATAAACACTTATACCATATACACTATACCATAAACGCATTTATACCATAAACACTATACCATAAACACACTATACCATAAACACACTATTCCATAAACGCTTATACCATGTAAACACTATACCATAAACACACTATACCATGAACACACTTATACCGTAAACACCTATACCATAAACACACTATACCATAAACGCTTATACCATAAAACACTATTACTCATAAACGCTTATATACCATAAACACATTATACCATAAACACTATACCATAAACACATTATACCATAAACACTATGTACTATGTAAACATCTAAGTACCATAAACACACTATACCATAAACACTATACCATAAACACACTATACTCTATAAACACTATACCATAAACACTATACCATAAACGCTAAGTACCATAAAACACTATACCATAAACACACTATACCATAAACGCTTATACCATAAAACACTATACCATAAACACACTATGACCATAAACACACTATACTCATAAACTCCTATACCATAAACACTATACCATAAACACACTTATACCATAAACACACTTATACCATAAACACTATACCATAAACACATTATACCATAAACACACTATACCATAAACACACTATACCATAAACACATCTATACCATAAACACTATACCATAAACACACTATGTACCATGAACACATCTATACCATAAACACTATACCATAAAACACATCTATACCATAAAACACACTATACCATAAACTCTCATACTATAAACACTATACTACTATAAACACACTATACCATAAACACTATACTATAAAAACACATTATACCATAAAACACAGCTTATACTCATAAACACACTCATACCATAAACACACTATACCATGTACAAACACACACTATACCATAAACACTATGGGCTCTATAAACACACTATACCAAGGAACACACTATACCATAAACACTATACCATAAACACATTATACCATAAACACACTATACCATGTATAAACACACTATACCATAAACACACTATACCATAAAATACTACACTATTCCATAAACACTATACTCATAATCACATTACTATACCATAAACAAACTATACCATAAACGCTATACCATAAACACTATACCATAAACACTTATACTCATAAACACTCTATACCATAAACACACTATACCATAAACGCTATACCATAAACACTTAAGTACCATAAACACACTATACCATATAAAACATCACTATACCATAAACACACTATACCATAAACGCTTATACCATAAACAGTATAAATATAAACACACTATACCATAAACGCTTATACCATAAACACTATACCATAAACACACTATACCTATAAACACACTATTCCATAAACGCGCTTATACCATAAACACTATATCATAAACACCTTATACCATGGTAAACACACTGATACTAAGGCAAACGCTTATAACAACATAAACACTATACTGCATAAACACACTAGATACGGCATAAAACGCTTATACCATAAACACTATACCATAAACACACTATACCATAAAACACTATACCATAAACACTATGCAATCCATAAACGCTATACCATAAACACTATACCATAAAATTATACTATACCATAAACACACTATTCCATACAACGCTATACCATAAACACTATATGGGATAAAACACTATACCATAAACACACTATACTTATAAACGCTAGTACTATAAACACTATTCCATAAAACACACTATTCCATAAACACACTATACCATAAACACACTATACCATTACAAACACATCTATTCCATAAACGCTATACCTTATAAACAAACACTATATCAAGTAAACACTATACCATAGAACGCTATGATACCATATAACTAATATTATACCATAAACACTTTATACCATAAACACATTATACCATAAACACTATACCATGTAAACACTATACCATAAACACACTTATAAAAACCATAAACACTATACTCATAAACACACTATACCATAAACACTATACTATGCAAACACTATACCATAAACGCTATACCATAAAACACTATACCATAAACACACTATACCATAAACGGGCTATACCATAAACACTATACCATAAACACACTATACCTATAAACACACTTAGTACTCATAAATCCTTATACCATAAACACTTATACCATAAACACACACTATACCATAAACACACTATACCATAAACACTATGTACCATAAACACATTATACCACATAAACACACTATACCTATAAACACATCTTACATACCATAAACATTAAATATACCATAAACACTATACCATAAACACACTATACCATGAAACACTACTATACCATAAAACACTATACCATAAACACACTATACCATAAACACACTATACCATAAACTCTATACCATAAAACACTATACCATATAACACACTATACCATAAACACACTATACCATAAACACTATACCATAAAAACACATTATACCATAAACAATAACTATACCATAAACACATACTATACCATAAAACACACTATACCATAAACACACTATACCATAAATAAACACTATACCATAAACACACTATACCAAGTGAACACACTATGTACTCATAAACACTATACCATAAACACATTATACCATAAACACACTATACCATGTAAAACACACTATACCATAAACACACTATACCATAAACACACTATTCCATAAAACACTATACCATAATCACACTTATACCATAAACAAACTATACTCATAAACGTTTATACCATAAACACTATACCATAAAACACTATACCATAAACACTCTATACCATATAAAACACACTATACCATAAACAAGTTTATACTCATAAACACTATACCATAAACACACTATACCACATAAACACTATACCATAAACACACTATACCATAAACGCTATACCATAAACAGTATAACATATAACACACTATACCATAAACGCTATACCCATAAAACACTATACCATAAACACACTATACCATAAACACACTATTCCATAAACGCTTATACCATAAACACTATATCATAAACACTATACCTCATAAACACACTATACTATAAACGCTATGTACCATAAACACTATACCATAAACACACTAGTACCATAAACGCTATACCATAAACACTATACCATAAACACATTTATACCATAAACACTTATACTATAAACACTATACCATAAACGCTTATACCATAAACACTATACCATAAACACACTATACCATAAACACACTATTCCATATAAATGCTATACCATAAACACTATATCATAAACACTATACCATAAACACACTATACTATAAACGCTATACCATAAACACTATTCCATAAACACACTATTCCATAAACACACTTATACCATAAACACACTATACCATAAACACACTATTCCATAAAACGCTATACCATAAACACTATATATTTCATAAACACTATACCATGAACAAGCTATACCATAAATCTCACATTATACCATAAACACTATACCATAAACGCTATACCATAAACACATATTTATATTATTACAAACACTTATACCATATAAACACATTATACTATAAACACTATACCATAAACACTTTATACCATAAACGCTATACCATAAACACATTATACCATAAACGCTTATACCATAAACACATTATACCATAAACACTCATACCATAAACACATTATACCATAAACACTATACTCATAAACACATAATACCATAAACACATTATACCATTAACACATTATACCATAAACACTATACCATAAACACATTATACCATAAATTATCACTATACCATAAACACATTATACCATAAACACATTATACCATATGAACACTTATAAATACCATAAACACATATTATACCATTACAAACACTATACCATAAACCACATTTATACCATAAACACTATACCATAAAAACACATTATATCATAAACACATTATACCTAAGTAAACACTATACCACAAACGCTATGACCATAAACACATTTATACCATAAACACACTATACCATAAACACTATACTATAAATACTATACCATGAATACTATACTATAAATGCTATACCATTGTAAACGCTTATACCATAAACACACTATTATAAACGCTTATACCATAAACACTATACCATAAAACACTATACCATAAACACATTATACCATAAATGCTATACCATAAGCACTATACCATAAACACACTATACCATAAACGCTTATACCATAAACACTATACCATAAACACACTTATACCATGTTAACGCTTATACCATAAAAACACGCTTATACCATAAACACTATACTCATAAACGCTATTACAGCCATAAACACGCTTATACCATAAACACTTATACCATAAACGCTTATACCATAAACGCTATACCATTACAAACACTATACCATAAACGCTTATACCATGAACACATACTATACCATAAACACTATACCATAAACACATACTCATACCATACATATCACGCTTATACCATAAACACTATACCATAAACACACTCTTACCATGAACGCATATACCATAAACACGCTTATACCATAAACACACACTATACCATAAACGCTTATACCATAAACAACACTATACCATAAACGCTTGTACCATAAACGCTTATACCATAAACACAATTATACCATAAACACTATACCATAAACACACTATACCATAAACGCTATACCATAAACACTATACCATAAACACACATTATACCATAAACACTATACCATAACAATTATTCCATACAAATGTTATACCATAAACGCTATACCATAAAAAACTATACCATAAACACACTATACCATAAACGCTATACCATAAACACTATACCATAAACGCTATACCATAAACACTATACCATAAACGCTATTCCATAAAACACACTTTTATACCATAAACGCTATACCATATACACTATACCATAAACGCTGTATACCTATAAACACTATACCATAGCAAACACTTATACCATAAACACACTTATACCATAAACGCTATTCCATGGCAAACACCATACCATAAACACACTATACCATAAACGCTATACCATTACAAACACACTATACCACATTAACGCTATTCCATAAACACTACATACCATAAACACACTATATTATAAACACTATACCATAAAAAACACTATACCATAAACACTATACCATAAACGCTATTCCATAAACACTATACCATAAACACACTATACCATAAACACACAATTATACCATAAACGTACTATTCCATAAACACTATGTACCATAAACACACTATACCATAAACACACTATACCATAAACACTATACCATAAACACACTATACCATAAACGCTTATACCATAAACACTATACCATAAACACACTATACCATAAACACACTACGTGTTTTATAAACTCTAAAACCATAAACACTATACCATAAACACACTATACCATAAACACACTAAACCATAAACACTATACCATAAACAGTATACCATAAACACACTATACTCATGAACACACTATACCATAAACGCTTATTCCATAAACACTATACCATAATCACACTATACCATAAACACACTTATACCATAAACGCTTATACCATAAACACTATACCATAAACACTATACCATAAACACACTATACCATAAACACACTATACCATAAATGCTATACCATAAACACTATACTCATAAACACACTATACCATAAACACTATACCATAAACACACTATACCATAAACGCTTATACCATATAAACAGTATACCATAAACACACTATACCATAAACGCTTATACCATAAACATCTATACCATAAACACACTATACCATAAACACACTATTCCATAAACGCTAAGTACCATAAACACTATATCATAAACACTATACCATAAACACACTTATACTATAAAACGCGCTTATACCATAAAACACTATACCATAAACACACTATACTCATAAACGCTATACCATAAACACACTATTCCATAAACACACTATACCATGCAAACACACTATACCATAAAACAGCACACTATTCCATACAACGCTATACCATAAACACTATATCATAAACACTATACTATAAACACATTATACCATAAACACTATACCATCAACGCTATACCATAAACACATTATACCATAAACACTATACCATAAACACATTATACCATAAACACTATACCATAAACACTATACTATAAACGCTATACCATAAACAAACACATTATACCATAAACGCTATACCATAAACACATAATACCATAAACACTATACCATAAACACATTATTATACCATAAACACTATACCTCATAAACACATTATACCATAAACACATTATACCATAAAACACATTATACCATAAACACTATACTCATAAACACATTATACCATAAACACTATACCATAAACACATTAGTACCATAAACACTATACCATAAACACATTATACCATAAACACATTATACCATAAACACTATACCATAAACACATTATACCATAAACACTATACCATTACAAACACTATACCATAAACACTATACCATAAACGCTTATACCATAAACACATTATACCATAAACGCTTATACCATAAACACAGTATACTATAAACACTATACCATAAACACACATTATACCACATAAACATTATACCATAAACACTATACCATAAACACATTAGTACTCATAAACACTATACCATAAACACTATACCATAAAACACATTATACCATAAACACTATACAATAAACACATTATACCATAAACACATTATACCATAAACACTATACCATAAACACATTATACCATAAAACACTATACTATAAACACATTATACCTATACAAACACATTATACCATAAACACTATACCATAAACACTATACCATAAACACTATACCATAAACACATTATACCATAAACACATTATACTCATAAACACATTATACCATAAACACTATACCATAAACACATTATACCATAAACACTATACTATAAACACATTATACCATAAACACTATACCATAAACGCTATACTCATAAACACATTATACCATAAACGCTTATACTATAAACACATTATACCATAAACACTATACCATAAACACATTATACCATATAAACACTATACCATAAACACATTATACCATAAACACATTATACCATAAACACATTATACCATAAACACTATACCATAAACACTATACTATAAACATTTATTATACCATAAACACTATACCATAAACACTATACCATAAACACATTATACCAGTAAAACACATTATACCATAAACACTATACCATAAACACATTATAGCCATGCTAAAACACTATACCATAAACACATTATACCATAAACACTATACCATAAACACATTATACCATAAACACATTATTATACCATAAACACTATACTATAAACGCTATACCATAAAAACACATTATACCATAAACGCTATACCATAAACACATTATACCATAAACACTATACCATAAACACATTATACCATAAACACTATACCATAAACACTATACTCATAAACACTATACCATAAAACACATTATACCATAAATGCTATACCATAAGCACTATACCATAAACACACTATACCATAAACGCTATACCATAAACACTATACTCATAAACACACTATACCATGAACGCTTATACCATAAACACGCTTATACCATAAACACTATACCATAAACGCTAGACCATAAACACGCTTATACCATAAACACTATACCATAAACGCTATAGCCATAAACGCTATACCATAAACACTATACCATAAACGCTATACCATGAACACACTTATACCATATAAATGCTATACCATAAACACTATACCATAAACACACTATACCATAAACGCTTATACCATAAACACTATACCATAAACGCTATACCATGAACACACTATACCATAAACATGCTATACCATAAACACTATACCATAAACACACATTCCCTACCATGAACGCTATACCATAAAACACGCTTATACCATAAACATCACTATACCATAAACGCTTATACCATAAACACACTATACCATAAACGCCTATACCATATAAACACTATACCATAAACGCTGTACTGGAAATTACAAACGCTATACCATAAACACACTATACCATAAACACTATACCATAAACACACTATACCATAAACGCTATACCATAAACACTATACCATAAACACGACTATACCATAAACACTATACCATAAATACTATACCATAAATGCTATACCATAAACGCTATACCATAAAAAAACTATACCATAAACACACTATACCATAAACGCTATACCATAAACACTATACCATAAACGTATACCATAAACACTATACCATAAACGCTATTCCATAAACACACTATACCATAAACGCTATACCATATACACACTATACCATAAACGCTATATACCATAAACACTATACCATAAACACTGATACCACTAAACACACTATACCATAAACGCTTATTCCATAAACACTCATACCATAAACACACTATACTACATATTAACATGTCTATACCATAAACACACTATTCCATAAACACTATACCATAATCACACTATACCATAAACATTAACTATACCATAAACGCTATACCATAAACACTATACCATAAACACTATATACCATTACAAACACTTCTATACCATAAACACACTATACCATAAACGCTATACCATAAACACTATACCATAAACACACTTATACCATAAACACTATACCATAAACACACTATACTATAAACGCTTATACCATAAACAGTATAACATAAACACACTATACCATAAACGCTGCTATACCATAAACACTATACCATAAAACACACTATACCATAAACACACTATTCCATAAACGCTATACCATAAACACTATATCATAAACACTATACCATATAACACACTATACTTATAAACGCTTATACCATAAACACTATACCATAAACACACTATACCATAAACGCTATACCATAAACACACTATTCCATAAACACACTATTCCATAAACACACCATCTACAAACACACTATACCATAAACACACTATTCCATAAACGCTATACCATCAACACTATATCATAAACACTATACCATAAACGCTATACCATAACTACATTATACCATAAACACTATATACCATAAACGCTATACCATAAACACATTATACCATAAACACTATACCATAAACACATTATACTATAAACACTATACTCATAAACACTATACCATAACACGCTATACCATAAACACATTATACCATAAACGCTTATACCATAAACACATTATACCATAAACACTATACCATAGTAACACATAATTACCATAAACACATTATACCATTAACACATTATACCATAAACACTATACCTATAAACACATTATACCATAAACACTATACCATAAACACATTATACTATAAACACATTATATACCATAAACACATTATACCATAAACACTATACCATAAACACATTATACCATATAATCACTATACCATAAACTAACATTAAGTACCATAAACACTATACTATAAACACATTATACCATAAACACATTATACCATAAACACTTATACCACAAACGCTATACTATAAACACTATACCATAAACACACTATACCATAAACACTATACTATAAATACTATACCATAAATATTTTTATATACCATAAATGCTATACCATAAACGCTTATACCATAAACACACTATACCATAAACGCTTATACCATAAACACTATACTATAAACACTATACCATAAACACATTATACCATAAATGCTATACCATACAAGCACTATACCATAAACACACTATACCATAAACGCTATACCATAAACACTATACCATAAACACACTAATTATACCATGAACAGCTAAGTACCATAAACACGCTATACCATAAACACTATACTCATAAACGCTATACCATAAAACACGCTTATACCATAAACATTTATACCATAAATCAAGCTTATACCATAAACGCTTATACCATAAACACTATACCATAAACGCTATACCATGAACACACTATGTACCATACAATGCTATACTCATAAACACTATACCATAAACACACTATACCATAAACGCTTATACCATGAACACACTATACCATAAATGCTATGTACCATAAACACTATACCATAAACACACTCTACCATGAACGCTTATACCATAAACACGCTTATAAATTATAAACACTATACCATAAACGCTTATACCATAAACACACTATACCATAAACGCTAAGTACCATAAACACTATACCATAAACAACGCTGTAAATTATAAAACGCTTATACCATAAAAACACACTATACCATAAACACTATACCATAAACACACTATACCATAAACGCTTATACCATAAACACTATACCATAAACACACTATACCATAAACACTATACCATAAATATTATACCATTACAAATGCTATACCATAAACGCTTATACCATAAAAACTATAAATTATAAACACACTATACCATGCAAACGCTTATACCTATAAACACTATACTATAAACGGCTATACTCATAAACACTATACCATAAATCGCTGTATTCCATAAACACACTATACCATAAACGCTTATACCATAGTACACACTTATACCATAAACGCTTATACCATAAACACTGCTATACCATAAACACTATACCATAAACACACTATACCATAAACGCTATTCCATAAACACCATACCATAAACACACGCTATACCATAAACACACTTATACCATAAACACACTATTCCATAAACACTATACCATAATCACACTATACCATAAACACACTATACCATAAACGCTATACCATAAACACTATACCATAAACACTATACCATAAACACTTCTATACCATAAACACATCTATACCATAAACGGCTATACCATAAACACTTATACCATAAACACACTATACCATAAACACTATACCATAAACACATCTATACCATAAACGCTATTATACTCATAAACAGTATAATATAAACACATCTATACCATAAATCGCTTATACCATAAAAACACTATACCATAAACACACTATACCATAAACACACTATTCCATAAACGCTTATACCATAAACACTATATCATAAACACTATACCATAAACACACTATACTATAAACGCTATGTACCATAAACACTATACCATAAACACACTATACCATAAACGCTTATACCATAAAACACATCATTATTCCTATAAACACACTATTCCATAAACACACTATACCTATAAACACACTTATTCCATAAACGCTTATACCATCAACACTATATCATAAACACTATACCATAAACGCTATACCATAATCCACATTATACCATAAACATCTATAAATTATAAACGCTTATACCATAAAAACACATTATACCATAAAACACTATACCATAAAACACATTATATATTTATAAAACACTATACCATAAACATCTATACCATAAACGCTATAACATAAACACATTATACCATAAACGCTATACTCATAAACACATTATACCATAAACACTATACCATAAACACATAATACCATAAACACATTATACCATTAACACATTATACCATAAACACTATACCATAAACACATTATACCATAAACACTATACCATAAACACATTATACCATAAACACATTATACCATAAACACATTATACCATAAACACTATAATTATTAAACACATTATACCATAATTTACTATACTATAACCACATATTAGTACCATAAACACTATACCATAAACACATTATACCATAAATCACATTATACCATAAACACTATACCACAAACGCTTATACCATAAACACTATACCATTACAAACACACTATACCATAAACACTATACTATAACATACTATACCATAAATACTATACCATAAATGCTATACCATAAACGCTATACCATAAAACACACTATACCATAAACGCTTATACCATAAACACTAAGTACCATAAACACTATACCATAAACACATTATACCATAAATGCTATACTCATAAGCATCTATACCATAAACACATCTATACCATAAACGCTTATACCATAAACACTATACCATAAACACACTATACCATGAACGCTATACCATAAACACGCTACATACCATAAACACTATACCATAAACGCTTATACCATAAAAACACGCTATACTATAAACACTATACTATAAATCAAGTATACCATAAACGCTATACTATAAACACTATAATTACTATAAATCGCTTATACCATAAACGCTATACCATAAACATCTATACCTATAAACGCTATACCATGAACACACTTTATAACATAAATGCTATACCATAAACACTATACCATAAACACACTATACCATATAAACGCTTATACCATAAACACTATACCATAAACACACTCTACCATGAACGCTTATACCATAAACACTTATACCATAAACACACTATACCATAAACGCGGCACTATAAACACTTATACCATAAACGCGCAAAATTCATAAACGCTATACCATAAACACACTTATACCATAAACACTATACCATAAACACACTATACCATAAACGCTTATACCATAAACACTATACCATAAACACACTATACCATAAACACTATACCATAAATACTATACCATAAATGCTATACTATAAATCATATACTATAAAAACCATACCATAAACACACTATACCATACAATGCTATAATATAAACACTATACCATAAACGCTTATACTATAAACACTATACCATAAACGCTATTCCATAAACACATCTATACCATAAACGCTATACCATATACATCTATACTGCCATAAACGCTATACTGCATAAACACTATACCATAAACACTATACCATAAACACATCTATACCAGCAAACGCTTATTCCATAAACACTAATTATACCATAAACACACTATACCATAAACGCTTATACCATAAACACACTATACCATTAACGCTATCTCCATAAACACCATACCATAAACACACTATATTATAAACACTATATACATAAAAACACTATACCAGCAAACATCTATACCATAAACGCTATTCCATAAACACTATACCATAAACACACTATACCATAAACACACTATACCACATAAACGCTTATTCCATAAACACTTATACCATAAACACACTATACCATAAACACACTATACCATAAACACTATACCATAAACACACTTATACTATGCAACATCTATACCATAAACACACTATACCATAAACACACTATACTATAAACTCTAAACTATAAACACTTATACCATAAACACATCTATACCATAAACACTATACCATAAACAGTATACCATAAACACACTATACCAAGGAATTAATTATACCATAAACGCTATTCCATAAACACTATACCATAATCACACTATACCATAAACACACTATACCACATAAACATATAACATAAACACTATACCATAAACACTATACCATACAACATACTATACCATAAACACACTATACCATAAATGCTATACCATAAACACTATACCATAAACACACTATACCATAAACACTATACCATAAACACATCTATACCATAAACGCTATACCATAAACAGTATACTATAAACACACTATACCATAAACGCTATGTACCATAAACACTATAAATTACAAACATACTATACCATAAACACACTATTCCATAAACGCTATACCATAAAAATCACTGTATCCATAAACACTATACCCATAAACACATCTATACTATAAACGCTACACCATAAACACTTTACACAGCAACGCCATCTATACCATAAACGCTACACCATAAATACACTATTCCATAAACACACTATACCATACCACACTATACCATAAACACACTATTCCATAAACGCGATAAATTATAAACACTTATATCCATAAACACTATACTATAAACACATTATACCATAAACACTATACCATAAACGCTTATACCATAAAACACATTATACCATAAACACTATACCATAAACATATTATGTACCATAAACACTATACCATAAACACTATACCATAAACGCTATACCATAAACACATTATACTAAGTAAACGCTAAGTACCATAAAACACATAATACTCATAAACACTATACCATAAACACATTATACCATAAACACTTATACCATACAATACATTATACCATAAAACACATTGTTTCATAAACACATTATACTATAAACACTATATCATAAACACACTATACCATAAACACACTATTCCATAAACGCTATACCATAAACACTATACCATAAACACACTATACCATGAACAACACACTATACCGTAGAAACACTATACTATAAACAATAGTCTATACCATAAACACTATAACATAAATACATTATACCATAAACACTATACCACAAACACTATATACCATAAAACACATTATACCATAAAACACTATACCATAAACACATTATACTATAAACACTATAACATAAACACTATACCATAAACACACTATACCATAAACACTATACTAGCAAACACACTATACCATAAACATCTATACCATAAACACTCACCATAAACGCCATACCATAAACACTATACCATAAACACACTATACCATAAACGCTTATACCATAAACACTATACCATAAACACACTATACCATAAACACAATTATACCATAAACTCTCCTATACCATAAACACTATACCATAAACACACTTATACCATAAACACACTATACCATAAACACTATACCATAAATACATTATACTATAAACACACTATACCATAAACACACTATACCATAAACACACTATACCATAAACACTATACCATAAACACACTATACCATGAACACACTATGTACCATAAACACTATGTACCATAAACACACTATACCATAAACACACTATACCATAAACTCTATACCATAAACACTATACCATAAACACACTATACCATAAACACACTATACCATAAACACTATACTATAAACACATTATACCCATAAACACACTATACCATAAACACACTATACCATAAACACACTATACCATAAACACACTATACCATAAACACTATACCATAAACACACTATACCATGGAACACACTATACCATAAACATCTATACCATAAACACATTATACCATAAACACACTATAAATTACAAACACACTATACTACAAACACACTATACCATGTAAACACATCTGGTTCCATAAACACTATACCATAATCACACTATACCATAAACAAACTATACCATAAACGCTATACCATAAACACTATACCATAAACACTATACTCATAAACAATTCTATACCATAAACACACTATACCATAAACGCATTATACCATAAACACTTATACCATAAACACACTTATACCATAAACATCTATACCATAAACACACTATACCATAAACGCTATACCATAAACAGTATAAATATAAACACACTATACCATAAACGTTTATACCATAAAACACTTATACCATAAACACACTATACCATAAACACACTATTCCTTACAAACGCTATACCATAAACACTATATCATAAACACTTATACCAGATAAACACACTATACTATAAACGCTTATACTATAAACACTATACCATAAACACACTATACCATAATTACAAACTATGTAACATAAAAACACTATACCATAAACACACTTATACCATAAACACTATACCATAAACACTATACCATAAACGCGTATACCTAGTAAAGATTATACCATAAACATTACTCATACCTATAAACACTATTTGGTTCCATAAACGCTTATACCATAAACACTATATCATAAACACTATACTATAAACACACTATACTATAAACGCTATACCATAAACACTATTCCATAAACACACTATTCCATAAACACACTATACCATAAACACACTATACCATAAACACACTATTCCATAAACGCTATACCATAAACACTATATATCATAAACACTATACCATAAACGCTATACCATAATCACATTATACCATAAACACTATATCATAAACGCTATACCATAAACATATTTTATAATATAAATTACTTATACCATAAACACATTATACTATAAACACTATACCATAAACACTATACCCATAAACGGCTAAGGTCATAAACAGCATTATTATACCATAAACGCTATACCATAAACACATTATACCATAAACACTATACCATAAACACATTATACCATAAACACTATACGTATAAACACATAATACCATAAACACATTATACCATTAAACATTATTTATACTACAAACACTATACCATAAACACATTATACCATAAACACTGCTATACCATAAACACATTATAAATTATAAACATATTATACCATAAACACTAGTACCATAAACACATTATACCATAAACACTATACCAAGGCAACTACATTATACCACAAACACTATACTATAAACACATTATACCATAAACACATTATACTCATAAACACTATACCACAAACGCTATACCATAAATACTATACCATAAACACACTATACTACAAACACTATACTATAAATACTATACCATGAATATTATAAATTATAAATGTTATACCATAAACATTTATACTATAAACACATTTATACCATAAATCATTATACCATAAACACTATAACTATAAAATACTATACCATAAACACATTATACCATAAATGCTATACTCATAAGCATGATACCATTACAAACACATTGATATCATAAATGCTAGTACTATAAACATTATATCAAGAAACATAATTATACTCATGAACTTTATACTTATAAACACGCTTTTATATTCATAAACACTATAAATTATAAACGCTATAACGCCATAAACACGCTTATACCATAAACACTATACCATAACCGCTGGCATATTATAAACGCTTATACCATTATAAACATTATGGCAATTATTGGCAACTGGTACCATGAATACACTATCAAGCACCATAAACACTATACCATAAACATACTATACCATATAATGCTATACCATGTAAACACTATACCATAAAATGACACTCTACCATGAACGCTTATACCATAAACACGCTTATACCATAAACACACTGAAAATATAAAACGCTAAGTACACAAAAAGACTATACCATAATTGTACTATAAACGCTTATAATATAAAAACACACTATACCATAAACACTATACCATAAAACACACTATACCATAAACGCTTACACCATAAACACTATACCATAAACACACTATATACCATAAACACTATACCATAAATATACTATACTCATAAATGCTATACCATAAACGCTTATACCATAAAACCATACCATAAACACACTGAAATTACAAACGCTATACTCATAAACACGTTATAACATAAACGCTTATACCATAAACACTATACCATAAATCTATTCCCATAAACACATATACCATAAACATATACCATTACATACACTATACCATAAACTACAATTATAAACATCTATACCATAAACACTATACCATAAACACACTATACCATACAACGCTATTCCATAAACACTATACCATAAACACACTATAATTATAAATCATATACCATAAACACACTATACCATTAACGCTTATTCCATAAACACCATACCATAAACACACTATATTATAAACACTATACCATAAAAACATCTATACCATAAACACTATACCATAAACGCTGGCTCCATAAAACACTATACCATAAACACACTATACCATAAACACACTATACCATAAACGCTTATTCCATAAATACCTATACCATAAACACACTATACCATAAACACACTATACCATAAACACTATACCATAAACACACTATACCATAAACGCTATACCATAAACACTATACCATAAATACACTATACCATAAACACACTATACGATAAACTCTAAACCATAAACACTATACCTATAAACACACTATACCATAAACATACTAAACTATAAACACTATAATATAAATAGTATACCATAAACACACTATACCATGAACACATCATACCATAAACGCTTATTCCATAAACACTATACCATAACTAAACTATACCATAAAAACACTATACTACAAACGCTATACCATAAACACTATACCATAAACACTATACTGCATAAACATTAATTATACTACAATTATTGATTTATACCATAAATGCTTATACCATAAACACTATACCATAAACACACTATACCATAAACACTATACCATAAACACACTATACCATGCAACGCTATACCATAAACAGTATACCATAAATACACTATACCATAAACGCTTATACCATTAACACTATACCATAAATTACACTATACCATAAACAGACTATTCCCATAAACGCTATACCATAAACACTATATCATAAACACTATAATCATAAACACACTATACTATAAACGCTTATACCATAAACACTATACCATAAACACACTATACCATAAACGCTATACTAGCAAACACACTATTCCATAAACACACTATACATACAAACACACTATACCATAAACACTATTCCATAAACGCTATACCATAAACACTATATCATAAACACTATACTATAAACACATTATACTGCAAACACTATACCATCACCATATACCATAAACACATTATACCATAAACACTATACTATAAAACACATTATACCATAAACACTATACCATAAACACTATAAATTATAAATCATATACTATAAACACATTATACCATAAACGCTATACTATAAACATATATAATACCATAAACACTATACCATAAACACATTATACCATAAACACTATACCATAAACACATTATACCATAAACACATTATACCATAAACACATTATACCATAAACACTATACTCATAAACACATTATACCATAAACACTATACCATAAACACATTATACCATAAACACTATACCATAAACACATTATACCATAAACACATTATACCATAAACACTATACCATAAACACATTATACCATAAACACTATACCATAAACACTATACCATAAACACTATACCATAAACGCTATACCATAAATACATTATACAATAAACGCTTATACCATAAAAACACAGTATATTATAAAACACTATACCATAAACACATTATACCATAAACATTATACCATAAACACTATACCATAAACACATTATACTATAAACACTATACCATAAACACTATACCATAAACACATTATACTATAAACACTATACAATAAACACATTATACCATAAACACATTATACCATAAACACTATACCATAAACACATTATGTCATAAACACTATACCCATAAACACATTATACCATAAACACATTATACCATAAACACTATACCATAAAACACTTATACCATAAACACTATACTATAAACACATTATACCTATAAATACATTATACCATAAACACATTATACCATAAACACTATACCATAAACACATTATACCATAAACACTTATACCATAAACACATTATACCATAAACACTATACCATAAACACATTATACCATAAACACTATACCATAAACACATTATACCATAAACACATTATACTATGTCACATTATACCATAAACACTATACCATAAACACTATACCATAAACACATTATACCATAAACACTATACCATAAAACACATTATACCATAAACACATTATACCATAAACACTATACCATAAACACTATACCATAAACACTATACCATAAACACATTTATACCATAAACACATTATACCATAAACACATTATACCATAAACACTATACCATAAACACATTATACCATAAACGCTATACCATAAACACATTATAAATTACAACACTTATACCATAAAACACATTATACCATAAACACTATGTACCATAAACACATTATACTATAAACACATTATACCACAAACACATTATACCATAAACACTATAAATTACAAAATACACTATACCATAAACACATTATACCATAAACACTATACCATAAAACACAATATACCATAAACACATTATACCATAAACACTATACCATAAACATATTGAAAATACCATAAACACTATACCATAAACACATTATACCATAAACACTATACCATAAACACATTATACCATAAACACATTATACCATAAACACTATACCATAAACGCTTATACCATAAACACATTATACCATAAACGCTTATACCATAAACACATTATACCATAAACACTATACCATAAACACATTATACCATAAACACTATACCATAAACACTATACCATAAACACTATACCATAAACACATTATACCATAAATGCTATACCATA
>NC_080734.1:328391-373391 GCF_019097595.1 Hemibagrus wyckioides
TACCATAAACAGTATACCATAAACACATTATACCATAAACATTTACACCATAAACACTATACCATAAACACATTATACCATAAACACTATAATTACCATAAACACTATTGAATCATAAATATTTATATTTATAAATAATGTATACTGAGTAAACACATTTATACCATAAACACTATACCATAAACACACTATACCATAAACGCTTATACCATAAACATTGCGAATATAACTGACACATCATAAAGACACACTACATACACAGACTTATAATATAAAGTACGCTATAATATAAAGACTTATACTGCAACACTGATCACTGGGCAAACGCTATACACAAAACACATTATACCATGCAAACACTATACTCATAAACTACTGTATACTCCATAAATAATATTATACCATAAACACTATACTATAAACACATTATACTATAAACACTATACTATAAACACTATACTCATAAACGTACACTATACTAGTGCATGAGTACTACAACGTACGTACACTATAAACATTACAATATAAATGCTATAATATAAATACTTTATATCATAAACACTATACTATCATGTCATTATACTATAAAGATCTATACTATAAATATAATTGAAAAATTATAAATATTAATAGTAATGTAGCAAACTATACTACAAACACTATAATTCCATAAACAGTATACCATAAACAGATTCTATACTAAGTGAATAATACTGTTTCATAAACACTATACCATAAACACACTATACCATAAACGCTATACTATAAACACTATAACAGAAATACATTGGTACCAGAGAATAAACATCAATAGTATACTCAAAAACTAAAGTACTATGGTGGTGGCAACACATAATATAAATAATACTTCATTCCATAAACATGACTATACCATAAACACTATACCATAAAACACACTATACCATAAACACACTATACTATAAACACGCTATACCATAAACACACTATACCATAAACACACTATACTCATAAACACACTATACTACATGTAAACACACTATACCATAAATTTGTAACACAAGGAAGATCTATACCATAAACACACTATACTTATGAACAGATTATACCTAAACGCTATACCATAAACACTATATCATAAACACTATACTATAAAACACACTATACTACTAAACGCTATACCATAAACACTATACCATAAACACACTATTCCATAAACACACTATTCCATAAACACACCTTATACCATAAACACACTATTCCATAAACGCTATACCATATTCCATAAAACACTATACCATAAACTACAAACTACTATACACACACATATAAAACACACTATACCATAAACACACTTATACCATAAGCACTATACTCATTAAACACATTATTCACAAATATATTCATAAACACACTGATACCATAAACACACTATACCATAAATTATAATACAAACACTATACCATAAACACATATGTACTGATAATTACATCTATACCATATACAAACACACTATACCATAAACACTATAACCATAAACACACTCATACCATAAACACACTAGATTACCATTAAAAACGCTATATTTACATAAAACACAATGTATACCATAAGGGACACACTATAACCATAAACATTATTATTTATACCATAAACACACTATACCATAAACGCTATACCATAAATACTAACATAAACAGTATACTATATCAGTAAATACATGATACTGATGAATGCATGATTGATATCATATAACGCCACAACAAATAAAACAGAGACATAAACACACTTATACCATAAACGCTTATACTATAAACACTAAGTACCATAAACATTGACTATACCATAAACACACTATCTCCATAAACGCTATACTATAAACACTATATCATAAACACTATACCATAAACACACTATACTATAAACGCTATACCATAAACACTATACCATAAACACACTATTCCATAAACACACTATTCCATAAACACACTATACCATAAACACACTATACCGTAAACACACTATACCATGAACACACTATTCCATAAACGCTATACCATAAACACTATATCATAAACACTATACCATAAACACACTATACTATAAACGCTATACCATAAACACTATACCATAAACACACTATTCCATAAACACACTATTCCATAAACACACTATACCATAAACACACTATACCATAAACACACTATTCCATAAACGCTATACCATAAACACTATATCATAAACACTATACCATAAACGCTATACCATAAACACATTATATCATAAACACTATACCATAAACGCTATACCATAAACACATTATACCATAAACACTATACCATAAACACATTATACCATAAACACTATACCATAAACACTATACCATAAACGCTATACCATAAACACATTATACCATAAACGCTATACCATAAACACATTATACCATAAACACTATACCATAAACACATTATACCATAAACACTATACCATAAACACATTATACCATTAACACATTATACCATAAACACTATACCATAAACACTATACCATAAACACATTATACCATAAACACTATACCATAAACACATTATACCATAAACACATTATACCATAAACACATAATACCATAAACACTATACCATAAACACATTATACCATAAACACTATACCATAAACACATTATACCATAAACACTATACCATAAACACATTATACCATAAACACATTATACCATAAACACTATACCACAAACGCTATACCATAAACACTATACCATAAACACACTATACCATAAACACTATACTATAAATACTATACCATAAATACTATACCATAAATGCTATACCATAAACGCTATACCATAAAAACTATACCATAAACACACTATACCATAAACGCTATACCATAAACACTATACCATAAACACTATACCATAAACACATTATACCATAAATGCTATACCATAAACACTATACCATAAACACACTATACCATAAACGCTATACCATAAACACTATACCATAAACACACTATACCATGAACGCTATACCATAAACACGCTATACCATAAACACTATACCATAAACGCTATACCATAAACACACTATACCATAAACTCTATACCATAAACACTATACCATAAACGCTATACCATAAACGCTATACCATAAACACTATACCATAAACGCTATACCATGAAAACACTATACCATAAATGCTATACCATAAACACTATACCATAAACACACTATACCATAAACACTATACCATAAACACTATACCATAAACACACTCTACCATGAACGCTATACCATAAACACGCTTATACCATAAACACTATACCATAAACGCTATACCATAAACACACTATACCATAAACGCTATACCATAAACACTATACCATAAACGCTGTACCATAAACGCTATACCATAAACACACTATACCATAAACACTATACCATAAACACACTATACCATAAACGCTATACCATAAACACTATACCATAAACACACTATACCATAAACACTATACCATAAATACTATACCATAAATGCTATACCATAAACGCTATACCATAAAAACCATACCATAAACACACTATACCATAAACGCTATACCATAAACACTATACCATTAACGCTATTCCATAAACACACTATACCATAAACGCTATACCATATACACTATACCATGAACGCTATACCATAAACACTATACCATAAACACTATACCATAAACACACTATACCATAAACGCTATTCCATAAACACCATACCATAAACACACTATACCATAAACACTATACCATAAACACACTATACCATTAACGCTATTCCATAAACACCATACCATAAACACACTATACTATAAACACCATACCATAAAAACACTATACCATAAACACTATACCATAAACGCTATTCCATAAACACTATACCATAAACACACTATACCATAATCACACTATACCATAAACGCTATTCCATAAACACTATACCATAAACACACTATACCATAAACACACTATACCATAAACGCTATACCATAAACACTATACCATAAACACTATACCATAAACACACTATACCATATACGCTATACCATAAACAGTATACCATAAACACTATACCATAAGAACACTATACTATAAACACACTATACCATAAACACTATACCATAAACCCATTATACCATAAACACTATACCATAAACACTATACCATAAACACTATACCATAAACACACTATACCATAAACACTATACCATAAACACTATACCATAAACGCTATACCATAAACACTATACCATAAACACACTATACCATAAACACACTATACTATAAACGCTATACCATAAACACTATACCATAAACACACTATACCATAAACACACTATATCATAAACTCTATACCATAAACACTATACCATAAACACACTATACCATAAACACACTATACCATAAACACTATACCATAAACACTATACCATAAACACTATACCATAAACACACTATACCATAAACACACTATAGTATAAAAGCTATACCATAAACACTATACCATAAACACACTATACCATAAACTCTATACCATAAACACTATACCATAAACAGTATACCATAAACACACTATACCATAAACACACTATAGCATAAACACTATACAATAAACACTATACCATAAACACTATACCATATACACTATACCATAAACGCTATACCATAAACACTATACCATAAACACACTATACCATAAACACACTATTCCATAAACGCTATACCATAAACACTATACCATAAACACACTATACCATAAACGCTATACCATAAACACATTATACCATAAACACTATACCATAAACACTATACCATAAACACATTATACCATAAACACTATACCATAAACACATTATACCATAAACACTATACCATAAACACTATACCATAAACACACTATACCATAAACACTATACCACAAACACACTATACCATAAACACTATACCATAAACACTATACCATAAACGCTATACCATAAACACTATACCATAAACACACTATACCATAAACGCTATACCATAAACACTATACCATAAACACACTATACCATAAACACACTATACCATAAACTCTATACCATAAACACTATACCATAAACACACTATACCATAAACACACTATACCATAAACACTATACCATAAACACATTATACCATAAACACACTATACCATAAACACACTATACCATAAACACACTATACCATAAACACACTATACCATAAACACTATACCATAAACACACTATACCATGAACACACTATACCATAAACACTATACCATAAACACACTATACCATAAACACACTATACCATAAACTCTATACCATAAACACTATACCATAAACACACTATACCATAAACACACTATACCATAAACACTATACCATAAACACATTATACCATAAACACACTATACCATAAACACACTATACCATAAACACACTATACCATAAACACTATACCATAAACACACTATACCATGAACACACTATACCATAAACACTATACCATAAACACATTATACCATAAACACACTATACCATAAACACACTATACCATAAACACACTATACCATAAACACACTATTCCATAAACACTATACCATAATCACACTATACCATAAACACACTATACCATAAATGCTATACCATAAACACTATACCATAAACACTATACCATAAACACACTATACCATAAACACACTATACCATAAACGCTATACCATAAACACTATACCATAAACACACTATACCATAAACACTATACCATAAACACACTATACCATAAACGCTATACCATAAACAGTATAACATAAACACACTATACCATAAACGCTATACCATAAACACTATACCATAAACACACTATACCATAAACACACTATTCCATAAACGCTATACCATAAACACTATATCATAAACACTATACCATAAACACACTATACTATAAACGCTATACCATAAACACTATACCATAAACACACTATACCATAAACGCTATACCATAAACACACTATTCCATAAACACACTATTCCATAAACACACTATACCATAAACACACTATAACATAAACACACTATTCCATAAACGCTATACCATAAACACTATATCATAAACACTATACCATAAACGCTATACCATAACCACATTATACCATAAACACTATACCATAAACGCTATACCATAAACACATTATACCATAAACACTATACCATAAACACATTATACTATAAACACTATACCATAAACACTATACCATAAACGCTATACCATAAACACATTATACCATAAACGCTATACCATAAACACATTATACCATAAACACTATACCATAAACACATTATACCATAAACACTATACCATAAACACATAATACCATAAACACATTATACCATTAACACATTATACCATAAACACTATACCATAAACACATTATACCATAAACACTATACCATAAACACATTATACCATAAACACATTATACCATAAACACATTATACCATAAACACTATACCATAAACACATTATACCATAAACACTATACCATAACCACATTATACCATAAACACTATACCATAAACACATTATACCATAAACACATTATACCATAAACACTATACCACAAACACTATACCATAAACACTATACCATAAACACACTATACCATAAACACTATACTATAAATACTATACCATAAATACTATACCATAAATGCTATACCATAAACGCTATACCACAAACACACTATACCATAAACGCTATACCATAAACGCTATACCATAAGCACTATACCATAAACACACTATACCATAAACGCTATACCATAAACACTATACCATAAACACACTATACCATGAACGCTATACCATAAACACGCTATACCATAAACACTATAACATAAACGCTATACCATAAACACGCTATACCATAAACACTATACCATAACCACATTATACCATAAACACTATACCATAAACACATTATACCATAAACACATTATACCATAAACACTATACCACAAACGCTATACCATAAACACTATACCATAAACACACTATACCATAAACACTATACTATAAATACTATACCATAAATACTATACCATAAATGCTATACCATAAACGCTATACCACAAACACACTATACCATAAACGCTATACCATAAACGCTATACCATAAGCACTATACCATAAACACACTATACCATAAACGCTATACCATAAACACTATACCATAAACACACTATACCATGAACGCTATACCATAAACACGCTATACCATAAACACTATACCATAAACGCTATACCATAAACACGCTATACCATAAACACTATACCATAAACGCTATACCATAAACGCTATACCATAAACACTATACCATAAACACTATACCATAAACGCTATACCATAAACACTATACCATAAACACACTATACCATAAACACACTATACTATAAACGCTATACCATAAACACTATACCATAAACACACTATACCATAAACACACTATATCATAAACTCTATACCATAAACACTATACCATAAACACACTATACCATAAACACACTATACCATAAACACTATACCATAAACACTATACCATAAACACACTATAGTATAAACGCTATACCATAAACACTATACCATAAACACACTATACCATAAACACACTATACCATAAACTCTATACCATAAACACTATACCATAAACAGTATACCATAAACACACTATACCATAAACACACTATAGCATAAACACTATACAATAAACACTATTCCATAAACACTATACCATATACACTATACCATAAACGCTATACCATAAACACTATACCATAAACACACTATACCATAAACACACTATTCCATAAACGCTATACCATAAACACTATACCATAAACACACTATACCATGAACACACTATACCGTAAACACTATACCATAAACACACTATACCATAAACGCTATACCATAAACACTATACCATAAACGCTATACCATAAACACATTATACCATAAACACTATACCATAAACACATTATACCATAAACACTATACCATAAACACTATACCATAAACACACTATACCATAAACACTATACCATAAACACACTATACCATAAACACTATACCATAAACACTATACCATAAACGCTATACCATAAACACTATACCATAAACACACTATACCATAAACGCTATACCATAAACACTATACCATAAACACACTATACCATAAACACACTATACCATAAACTCTATACCATAAACACTATACCATAAACACACTATACCATAAACACACTATACCATAAACACTATACCATAAACACATTATACCATAAACACACTATACCATAAACACACTATACCATAAACACACTATACCATAAACACTATACCATAAACACACTATACCATGAACACACTATACCATAAACACTATACCATAAACACACTATACCATAAACACACTATACCATAAACTCTATACCATAAACACTATACCATAAACACACTATACCATAAACACACTATACCATAAACACTATACCATAAACACATTATACCATAAACACACTATACCATAAACACACTATACCATAAACACACTATACCATAAACACACTATACCATAAACACTATACCATAAACACACTATACCATGAACACACTATACCATAAACACTATACCATAAACACATTATACCATAAACACACTATACCATAAACACACTATACCATAAACACACTATACCATAAACACACTATTCCATAAACACTATACCATAATCACACTATACCATAAACAAACTATACCATAAACGCTATACCATAAACACTATACCATAAACACTATACCATAAACACTCTATACCATAAACACACTATACCATAAACGCTATACCATAAACACTATACCATAAACACACTATACCATAAACACTATACCATAAACACACTATACCATAAACGCTATACCATAAACAGTATAACATAAACACACTATACCATAAACGCTATACCATAAACACTATACCATAAACACACTATACCATAAACACACTATTCCATAAACGCTATACCATAAACACTATATCATAAACACTATACCATAAACACACTATACTATAAACGCTATACCATAAACACTATACCATAAACACACTATACCATAAACGCTATACCATAAACACTATACCATAAACACACTATACCATAAACACTATACCATAAACACTATACCATAAACGCTATACCATAAACACTATACCATAAACACACTATACCATAAACACACTATTCCATAAACGCTATACCATAAACACTATATCATAAACACTATACCATAAACACACTATACTATAAACGCTATACCATAAACACTATTCCATAAACACACTATACCATAAACACACTATACCATAAACACACTATTCCATAAACGCTATACCATAAACACTATATCATAAACACTATACCATGAACGCTATACCATAACCACATTATACCATAAACACTATACCATAAACGCTATACCATAAACACATTATACCATAAACGCTATACCATAAACACATTATACCATAAACACTATACCATAAACACATTATACCATAAACACTATACCATAAACACATAATACCATAAACACATTATACCATTAACACATTATACCATAAACACTATACCATAAACACATTATACCATAAACACTATACCATAAACACATTATACCATAAACACATTATACCATAAACACTATACCATAAACACATTATACCATAAACACTATACCATAACCACATTATACCATAAACACTATACCATAAACACATTATACCATAAACACATTATACCATAAACACTATACCACAAACGCTATACCATAAACACTATACCATAAACACACTATACCATAAACACTATACTATAAATACTATACCATGAATACTATACCATAAATGCTATACCATAAACGCTATACCATAAACACACTATACCATAAACGCTATACCATAAACACTATACCATAAACACTATACCATAAACACATTATACCATAAATGCTATACCATAAGCACTATACCATAAACACACTATACCATAAACGCTATACCATAAACACTATACCATAAACACACTATACCATGAACGCTATACCATAAACACGCTATACCATAAACACTATACCATAAACGCTATACCATAAACACGCTATACCATAAACACTATACCATAAACGCTATACCATAAACGCTATACCATAAACACTATACCATAAACGCTATACCATGAACACACTATACCATAAACACTATACCATAAACACACTATACCATATACGCTATACCATAAACACTATACCATAAACACACTCTACCATGAACGCTATACCATAAACACGCTATACCATAAACACACTATACCATAAACGCTATACCATAAACACTATACCATAAACGCTGTACCATAAACGCTATACCATAAACACACTATACCATAAACACTATACCATAAACACACTATACCATAAACGCTATACCATAAACACTATACCATAAACACACTATACCATAAACACTATACCATAAATACTATACCATAAATGCTATACCATAAACGCTATACCATAAAAACCATACCATAAACACACTATACCATAAACGCTATACCATAAACACTATACCATAAACGCTATACCATAAACACTATACCATAAACGCTATTCCATAAACACACTATACCATAAACGCTATACCATATACACTATACCATAAACGCTATACCATAAACACTATACCATAAACACTATACCATAAACACACTATACCATAAACGCTATTCCATAAACACCATACCATAAACACACTATACCATAAACGCTATACCATAAACACACTATACCATTAACGCTATTCCATAAACACCATACCATAAACACACTATATTATAAACACCATACCATAAAAACACTATACCATAAACACTATACCATAAACGCTATTCCATAAACACTATACCATAAACACACTATACCATAAACACACTATACCATAAACGCTATTCCATAAACACTATACCATAAACACACTATACCATAAACACACTATACCATAAACACTATACCATAAACACACTATACCATAAACGCTATACCATAAACACTATACCATAAACACACTATACCATAAACACACTATACGATAAACTCTAAACCATAAACACTATACCATAAACACACTATACCATAAACACACTAAACCATAAACACTATACCATAAACAGTATACCATAAACACACTATACCATGAACACACTATACCATAAACGCTATTCCATAAACACTATACCATAATCACACTATACCATAAACACACTATACCATAAACGCTATACCATAAACACTATACCATAAACACTATACCATAAACACACTATACCATAAACACACTATACCATAAATGCTATACCATAAACACTATACCATAAACACACTATACCATAAACACTATACCATAAACACACTATACCATAAACGCTATACCATAAACAGTATACCATAAACACACTATACCATAAACGCTATACCATAAACACTATACCATAAACACACTATACCATAAACACACTATTCCATAAACGCTATACCATAAACACTATATCATAAACACTATACCATAAACACACTATACTATAAACGCTATACCATAAACACTATACCATAAACACACTATACCATAAACGCTATACCATAAACACACTATTCCATAAACACACTATACCATAAACACACTATACCATAAACACACTATTCCATAAACGCTATACCATAAACACTATATCATAAACACTATACTATAAACACATTATACCATAAACACTATACCATCAACGCTATACCATAAACACATTATACCATAAACACTATACCATAAACACATTATACCATAAACACTATACCATAAACACTATACCATAAACGCTATACCATAAACACATTATACCATAAACGCTATACCATAAACACATAATACCATAAACACTATACCATAAACACATTATACCATAAACACTATACCATAAACACATTATACCATAAACACATTATACCATAAACACATTATACCATAAACACTATACCATAAACACATTATACCATAAACACTATACCATAAACACATTATACCATAAACACTATACCATAAACACATTATACCATAAACACATTATACCATAAACACTATACCATAAACACATTATACCATAAACACTATACCATAAACACTATACCATAAACACTATACCATAAACGCTATACCATAAACACATTATACCATAAACGCTATACCATAAACACAGTATACCATAAACACTATACCATAAACACATTATACCATAAACATTATACCATAAACACTATACCATAAACACATTATACCATAAACACTATACCATAAACACTATACCATAAACACATTATACCATAAACACTATACAATAAACACATTATACCATAAACACATTATACCATAAACACTATACCATAAACACATTATACCATAAACACTATACCATAAACACATTATACCATAAACACATTATACCATAAACACTATACCATAAACACTATACCATAAACACTATACCATAAACACATTATACCATAAACACATTATACCATAAACACATTATACCATAAACACTATACCATAAACACATTATACCATAAACACTATACCATAAACACATTATACCATAAACACTATACCATAAACGCTATACCATAAACACATTATACCATAAACGCTATACCATAAACACATTATACCATAAACACTATACCATAAACACATTATACCATAAACACATTATACCATAAACACATTATACCATAAACACTATACCACAAACGCTATACCATAAACACTATACCATAAACACACTATACCATAAACACTATACTATAAATACTATACCATAAATACTATACCATAAATGCTATACCATAAACGCTATACCATAAAAACTATACCATAAACACACTATACCATAAACGCTATACCATAAACACTATACCATAAACACTATACCATAAACACATTATACCATAAATGCTATACCATAAACACTATACCATAAACACACTATACCATAAACGCTATACCATAAACACTATACCATAAACACACTATACCATGAACGCTATACCATAAACACGCTATACCATAAACACTATACCATAAACGCTATACCATAAACACACTATACCATAAACTCTATACCATAAACACTATACCATAAACGCTATACCATAAACGCTATACCATAAACACTATACCATAAACGCTATACCATGAAAACACTATACCATAAATGCTATACCATAAACACTATACCATAAACACACTATACCATAAACACTATACCATAAACACTATACCATAAACACACTCTACCATGAACGCTATACCATAAACACGCTATACCATAAACACTATACCATAAACGCTATACCATAAACACACTATACCATAAACGCTATACCATAAACACTATACCATAAACGCTGTACCATAAACGCTATACCATAAACACACTATACCATAAACACTATACCATAAACACACTATACCATAAACGCTATACCATAAACACTATACCATAAACACACTATACCATAAACACTATACCATAAATACTATACCATAAATGCTATACCATAAACGCTATACCATAAAAACCATACCATAAACACACTATACCATAAACGCTATACCATAAACACTATACCATTAACGCTATTCCATAAACACACTATACCATAAACGCTATACCATATACACTATACCATGAACGCTATACCATAAACACTATACCATAAACACTATACCATAAACACACTATACCATAAACGCTATTCCATAAACACCATACCATAAACACACTATACCATAAACACTATACCATAAACACACTATACCATTAACGCTATTCCATAAACACCATACCATAAACACACTATACTATAAACACCATACCATAAAAACACTATACCATAAACACTATACCATAAACGCTATTCCATAAACACTATACCATAAACACACTATACCATAATCACACTATACCATAAACGCTATTCCATAAACACTATACCATAAACACACTATACCATAAACACACTATACCATAAACGCTATACCATAAACACTATACCATAAACACTATACCATAAACACACTATACCATATACGCTATACCATAAACAGTATACCATAAACACTATACCATAAGAACACTATACTATAAACACACTATACCATAAACACTATACCATAAACCCATTATACCATAAACACTATACCATAAACACTATACCATAAACACTATACCATAAACACACTATACCATAAACACTATACCATAAACACTATACCATAAACGCTATACCATAAACACTATACCATAAACACACTATACCATAAACACACTATACCACAAACGCTATACCATAAACACTATACCATAAACACACTATACCATAAACACACTATATCATAAACTCTATACCATAAACACTATACCATAAACACACTATACCATAAACACACTATACCATAAACACTATACCATAAACACTATACCATAAACACTATACCATAAACACACTATACCATAAACACACTATAGTATAAAAGCTATACCATAAACACTATACCATAAACACACTATACCATAAACTCTATACCATAAACACTATACCATAAACAGTATACCATAAACACACTATACCATAAACACACTATAGCATAAACACTATACAATAAACACTATACCATAAACACTATACCATATACACTATACCATAAACGCTATACCATAAACACTATACCATAAACACACTATACCATAAACACACTATTCCATAAACGCTATACCATAAACACTATACCATAAACACACTATACCATAAACGCTATACCATAAACACATTATACCATAAACACTATACCATAAACACTATACCATAAACACATTATACCATAAACACTATACCATAAACACATTATACCATAAACACTATACCATAAACACTATACCATAAACACACTATACCATAAACACTATACCATAAACACACTATACCATAAACACTATACCATAAACACTATACCATAAACGCTATACCATAAACACTATACCATAAACACACTATACCATAAACGCTATACCATAAACACTATACCATAAACACACTATACCATAAACACACTATACCATAAACTCTATACCATAAACACTATACCATAAACACACTATACCATAAACACACTATACCATAAACACTATACCATAAACACATTATACCATAAACACACTATACCATAAACACACTATACCATAAACACACTATACCATAAACACACTATACCATAAACACTATACCATAAACACACTATACCATGAACACACTATACCATAAACACTATACCATAAACACACTATACCATAAACACACTATACCATAAACTCTATACCATAAACACTATACCATAAACACACTATACCATAAACACACTATACCATAAACACTATACCATAAACACATTATACCATAAACACACTATACCATAAACACACTATACCATAAACGCACTATACCATAAACACTATACCATAAACACACTATACCATGAACACACTATACCATAAACACTATACCATAAACACATTATACCATAAACACACTATACCATAAACACACTATACCATAAACACACTATACCATAAACACACTATTCCATAAACACTATACCATAATCACACTATACCATAAACACACTATACCATAAATGCTATACCATAAACACTATACCATAAACACTATACCATAAACACACTATACCATAAACACACTATACCATAAACGCTATACCATAAACACTATACCATAAACACACTATACCATAAACACTATACCATAAACACACTATACCATAAACGCTATACCATAAACAGTATAACATAAACACACTATACCATAAACGCTATACCATAAACACTATACCATAAACACACTATACCATAAACACACTATTCCATAAACGCTATACCATAAACACTATATCATAAACACTATACCATAAACACACTATACTATAAACGCTATACCATAAACACTATACCATAAACACACTATACCATAAACGCTATACCATAAACACACTATTCCATAAACACACTATTCCATAAACACACTATACCATAAACACACTATAACATAAACACACTATTCCATAAACGCTATACCATAAACACTATATCATAAACACTATACCATAAACGCTATACCATAACCACATTATACCATAAACACTATACCATAAACGCTATACCATAAACACATTATACCATAAACACTATACCATAAACACATTATACTATAAACACTATACCATAAACACTATACCATAAACGCTATACCATAAACACATTATACCATAAACGCTATACCATAAACACATTATACCATAAACACTATACCATAAACACATTATACCATAAACACTATACCATAAACACATAATACCATAAACACATTATACCATTAACACATTATACCATAAACACTATACCATAAACACATTATACCATAAACACTATACCATAAACACATTATACCATAAACACATTATACCATAAACACATTATACCATAAACACTATACCATAAACACATTATACCATAAACACTATACCATAACCACATTATACCATAAACACTATACCATAAACACATTATACCATAAACACATTATACCATAAACACTATACCACAAACACTATACCATAAACACTATACCATAAACACAATATACCATAAACACTATACTATAAATACTATACCATAAATACTATACCATAAATGCTATACCATAAACGCTATACCACAAACACACTATACCATAAACGCTATACCATAAACGCTATACCATAAGCACTATACCATAAACACACTATACCATAAACGCTATACCATAAACACTATACCATAAACACACTATACCATGAACGCTATACCATAAACACGCTATACCATAAACACTATACCATAAACGCTATACCATAAACACGCTATACCATAAACACTATACCATAACCACATTATACCATAAACACTATACCATAAACACATTATACCATAAACACATTATACCATAAACACTATACCACAAACGCTATACCATAAACACTATACCATAAACACACTATACCATAAACACTATACTATAAATACTATACCATAAATACTATACCATAAATGCTATACCATAAACGCTATACCACAAACACACTATACCATAAACGCTATACCATAAACGCTATACCATAAGCACTATACCATAAACACACTATACCATAAACGCTATACCATAAACACTATACCATAAACACACTATACCATGAACGCTATACCATAAACACGCTATACCATAAACACTATACCATAAACGCTATACCATAAACACGCTATACCATAAACACTATACCATAAACGCTATACCATAAACGCTATACCATAAACACTATACCATAAACACTATACCATAAACGCTATACCATAAACACTATACCATAAACACACTATACCATAAACACACTATACTATAAACGCTATACCATAAACACTATACCATAAACACACTATACCATAAACACACTATATCATAAACTCTATACCATAAACACTATACCATAAACACACTATACCATAAACACACTATACCATAAACACTATACCATAAACACTATACCATAAACACACTATAGTATAAACGCTATACCATAAACACTATACCATAAACACACTATACCATAAACACACTATACCATAAACTCTATACCATAAACACTATACCATAAACAGTATACCATAAACACACTATACCATAAACACACTATAGCATAAACACTATACAATAAACACTATTCCATAAACACTATACCATATACACTATACCATAAACGCTATACCATAAACACTATACCATAAACACACTATACCATAAACACACTATTCCATAAACGCTATACCATAAACACTATACCATAAACACACTATACCATGAACACACTATACCGTAAACACTATACCATAAACACACTATACCATAAACGCTATACCATAAACACTATACCATAAACGCTATACCATAAACACATTATACCATAAACACTATACCATAAACACATTATACCATAAACACTATACCATAAACACTATACCATAAACACACTATACCATAAACACTATACCATAAACACACTATACCATAAACACTATACCATAAACACTATACCATAAACGCTATACCATAAACACTATACCATAAACACACTATACCATAAACGCTATACCATAAACACTATACCATAAACACACTATACCATAAACACACTATACCATAAACTCTATACCATAAACACTATACCATAAACACACTATACCATAAACACACTATACCATAAACACTATACCATAAACACATTATACCATAAACACACTATACCATAAACACACTATACCATAAACACACTATACCATAAACACTATACCATAAACACACTATACCATGAACACACTATACCATAAACACTATACCATAAACACACTATACCATAAACACACTATACCATAAACTCTATACCATAAACACTATACCATAAACACACTATACCATAAACACTATACCATAAACACATTATACCATAAACACACTATACCATAAACACTATACCATAAACACACTATACCATAAACACACTATACCATAAACACTATACCATAAACACACTATACCATGAACACACTATACCATAAACGCTATTCCATAAACACTATACCATAATCACACTATACCATAAACACACTATACCATAAACACACTATACCATAAACACACTATTCCATAAACACTATACCATAATCACACTATACCATAAACAAACTATACCATAAACGCTATACCATAAACACTATACCATAAACACTATACCATAAACACTCTATACCATAAACACACTATACCATAAACGCTATACCATAAACACTATACCATAAACACACTATACCATAAACACTATACCATAAACACACTATACCATAAACGCTATACCATAAACAGTATAACATAAACACACTATACCATAAACGCTATACCATAAACACTATACCATAAACACACTATACCATAAACACACTATTCCATAAACGCTATACCATAAACACTATATCATAAACACTATACCATAAACACACTATACTATAAACGCTATACCATAAACACTATACCATAAACACACTATACCATAAACGCTATACCATAAACACTATACCATAAACACACTATACCATAAACACTATACCATAAACACTATACCATAAACGCTATACCATAAACACTATACCATAAACACACTATACCATAAACACACTATTCCATAAACGCTATACCATAAACACTATATCATAAACACTATACCATAAACACACTATACTATAAACGCTATACCATAAACACTATTCCATAAACACACTATTCCATAAACACACTATACCATAAACACACTATACCATAAACACACTATTCCATAAACGCTATACCATAAACACTATATCATAAACACTATACCATGAACGCTATACCATAACCACATTATACCATAAACACTATACCATAAACACATTATACCATAAACACTATACCATAAACACTATACCATAAACACACTATACCATAAACACTATACCATAAACACACTATACCATAAACACTATACCATAAACACTATACCATAAACGCTATACCATAAACACTATACCATAAACACACTATACCATAAACGCTATACCATAAACACTATACCATAAACACACTATACCATAAACACACTATACCATAAACTCTATACCATAAACACTATACCATAAACACACTATACCATAAACACACTATACCATAAACACTATACCATAAACACATTATACCATAAACACACTATACCATAAACACACTATACCATAAACACACTATACCATAAACACTATACCATAAACACACTATACCATGAACACACTATACCATAAACACTATACCATAAACACACTATACCATAAACACACTATACCATAAACTCTATACCATAAACACTATACCATAAACACACTATACCATAAACACACTATACCATAAACACTATACCATAAACACATTATACCATAAACACACTATACCATAAACACACTATACCATAAACACACTATACCATAAACACACTATACCATAAACACTATACCATAAACACACTATACCATGAACACACTATACCATAAACACTATACCATAAACACATTATACCATAAACACACTATACCATAAACACACTATACCATAAACACACTATACCATAAACACACTATTCCATAAACACTATACCATAATCACACTATACCATAAACAAACTATACCATAAACGCTATACCATAAACACTATACCATAAACACTATACCATAAACACTCTATACCATAAACACACTATACCATAAACGCTATACCATAAACACTATACCATAAACACACTATACCATAAACACTATACCATAAACACACTATACCATAAACGCTATACCATAAACAGTATAACATAAACACACTATACCATAAACGCTATACCATAAACACTATACCATAAACACACTATACCATAAACACACTATTCCATAAACGCTATACCATAAACACTATATCATAAACACTATACCATAAACACACTATACTATAAACGCTATACCATAAACACTATACCATAAACACACTATACCATAAACGCTATACCATAAACACTATACCATAAACACACTATACCATAAACACTATACCATAAACACTATACCATAAACGCTATACCATAAACACTATACCATAAACACACTATACCATAAACACACTATTCCATAAACGCTATACCATAAACACTATATCATAAACACTATACCATAAACACACTATACTATAAACGCTATACCATAAACACTATTCCATAAACACACTATTCCATAAACACACTATACCATAAACACACTATACCATAAACACACTATTCCATAAACGCTATACCATAAACACTATATCATAAACACTATACCATGAACGCTATACCATAACCACATTATACCATAAACACTATACCATAAACGCTATACCATAAACACATTATACCATAAACACTATACCATAAACACATTATACTATAAACACTATACCATAAACACTATACCATAAACGCTATACCATAAACACATTATACCATAAACGCTATACCATAAACACATTATACCATAAACACTATACCATAAACACATTATACCATAAACACTATACCATAAACACATAATACCATAAACACATTATACCATTAACACATTATACCATAAACACTATACCATAAACACATTATACCATAAACACTATACCATAAACACATTATACCATAAACACATTATACCATAAACACTATACCATAAACACATTATACCATAAACACTATACCATAACCACATTATACCATAAACACTATACCATAAACACATTATATCATAAACACATTATACCATAAACACTATACCACAAACGCTATACCATAAACACTATACCATAAACACACTATACCATAAACACTATACTATAAATACTATACCATGAATACTATACCATAAATGCTATACCATAAACGCTATACCATAAACACACTATACCATAAACGCTATACCATAAACACTATACCATAAACACTATACCATAAACACATTATACCATAAATGCTATACCATAAGCACTATACCATAAACACACTATACCATAAACGCTATACCATAAACACTATACCATAAACACACTATACCATGAACGCTATACCATAAACACGCTATACCATAAACACTATACCATAAACGCTATACCATAAACACGCTATACCATAAACACTATACCATAAACGCTATACCATAAACGCTATACCATAAACACTATACCATAAACGCTATACCATGAACACACTATACCATAAACACTATACCATAAACACACTATACCATATACGCTATACCATAAACACTATACCATAAACACACTCTACCATGAACGCTATACCATAAACACGCTATACCATAAACACACTATACCATAAACGCTATACCATAAACACTATACCATAAACGCTGTACCATAAACGCTATACCATAAACACACTATACCATAAACACTATACCATAAACACACTATACCATAAACGCTATACCATAAACACTATACCATAAACACACTATACCATAAACACTATACCATAAATACTATACCATAAATGCTATACCATAAACGCTATACCATAAAAACCATACCATAAACACACTATACCATAAACGCTATACCATAAACACTATACCATAAACGCTATACCATAAACACTATACCATAAACGCTATTCCATAAACACACTATACCATAAACGCTATACCATATACACTATACCATAAACGCTATACCATAAACACTATACCATAAACACTATACCATAAACACACTATACCATAAACGCTATTCCATAAACACCATACCATAAACACACTATACCATAAACGCTATACCATAAACACACTATACCATTAACGCTATTCCATAAACACCATACCATAAACACACTATATTATAAACACCATACCATAAAAACACTATACCATAAACACTATACCATAAACGCTATTCCATAAACACTATACCATAAACACACTATACCATAAACACACTATACCATAAACGCTATTCCATAAACACTATACCATAAACACACTATACCATAAACACACTATACCATAAACACTATACCATAAACACACTATACCATAAACGCTATACCATAAACACTATACCATAAACACACTATACCATAAACACACTATACGATAAACTCTAAACCATAAACACTATACCATAAACACACTATACCATAAACACACTAAACCATAAACACTATACCATAAACAGTATACCATAAACACACTATACCATGAACACACTATACCATAAACGCTATTCCATAAACACTATACCATAATCACACTATACCATAAACACACTATACCATAAACGCTATACCATAAACACTATACCATAAACACTATACCATAAACACACTATACCATAAACACACTATACCATAAATGCTATACCATAAACACTATACCATAAACACACTATACCATAAACACTATACCATAAACACACTATACCATAAACGCTATACCATAAACAGTATACCATAAACACACTATACCATAAACGCTATACCATAAACACTATACCATAAACACACTATACCATAAACACACTATTCCATAAACGCTATACCATAAACACTATATCATAAACACTATACCATAAACACACTATACTATAAACGCTATACCATAAACACTATACCATAAACACACTATACCATAAACGCTATACCATAAACACACTATTCCATAAACACACTATACCATAAACACACTATACCATAAACACACTATTCCATAAACGCTATACCATAAACACTATATCATAAACACTATACTATAAACACATTATACCATAAACACTATACCATCAACGCTATACCATAAACACATTATACCATAAACACTATACCATAAACACATTATACCATAAACACTATACCATAAACACTATACCATAAACGCTATACCATAAACACATTATACCATAAACGCTATACCATAAACACATAATACCATAAACACTATACCATAAACACATTATACCATAAACACTATACCATAAACACATTATACCATAAACACATTATACCATAAACACATTATACCATAAACACTATACCATAAACACATTATACCATAAACACTATACCATAAACACATTATACCATAAACACTATACCATAAACACATTATACCATAAACACATTATACCATAAACACTATACCATAAACACATTATACCATAAACACTATACCATAAACACTATACCATAAACACTATACCATAAACGCTATACCATAAACACATTATACCATAAACGCTATACCATAAACACAGTATACCATAAACACTATACCATAAACACATTATACCATAAACATTATACCATAAACACTATACCATAAACACATTATACCATAAACACTATACCATAAACACTATACCATAAACACATTATACCATAAACACTATACAATAAACACATTATACCATAAACACATTATACCATAAACACTATACCATAAACACATTATACCATAAACACTATACCATAAACACATTATACCATAAACACATTATACCATAAACACTATACCATAAACACTATACCATAAACACTATACCATAAACACATTATACCATAAACACATTATACCATAAACACATTATACCATAAACACTATACCATAAACACATTATACCATAAACACTATACCATAAACACATTATACCATAAACACTATACCATAAACGCTATACCATAAACACATTATACCATAAACGCTATACCATAAACACATTATACCATAAACACTATACCATAAACACATTATACCATAAACACTATACCATAAACACATTATACCATAAACACATTATACCATAAACACATTATACCATAAACACTATACCATAAACACTATACCATAAACACATTATACCATAAACACTATACCATAAACACTATACCATAAACACATTATACCATAAACACATTATACCATAAACACTATACCATAAACACATTATACCATAAACACTATACCATAAACACATTATACCATAAACACTATACCATAAACACATTATACCATAAACACATTATACCATAAACACTATACCATAAACGCTATACCATAAACACATTATACCATAAACGCTATACCATAAACACATTATACCATAAACACTATACCATAAACACATTATACCATAAACACTATACCATAAACACTATACCATAAACACTATACCATAAACACATTATACCATAAATGCTATACCATAAGCACTATACCATAAACACACTATACCATAAACGCTATACCATAAACACTATACCATAAACACACTATACCATGAACGCTATACCATAAACACGCTATACCATAAACACTATACCATAAACGCTAGACCATAAACACGCTATACCATAAACACTATACCATAAACGCTATACCATAAACGCTATACCATAAACACTATACCATAAACGCTATACCATGAACACACTATACCATAAATGCTATACCATAAACACTATACCATAAACACACTATACCATAAACGCTATACCATAAACACTATACCATAAACGCTATACCATGAACACACTATACCATAAATGCTATACCATAAACACTATACCATAAACACACTCTACCATGAACGCTATACCATAAACACGCTATACCATAAACACTATACCATAAACGCTATACCATAAACACACTATACCATAAACGCTATACCATAAACACTATACCATAAACGCTGTACCATAAACGCTATACCATAAACACACTATACCATAAACACTATACCATAAACACACTATACCATAAACGCTATACCATAAACACTATACCATAAACACACTATACCATAAACACTATACCATAAATACTATACCATAAATGCTATACCATAAACGCTATACCATAAAAACCATACCATAAACACACTATACCATAAACGCTATACCATAAACACTATACCATAAACGCTATACCATAAACACTATACCATAAACGCTATTCCATAAACACACTATACCATAAACGCTATACCATATACACTATACCATAAACGCTATACCATAAACACTATACCATAAACACTATACCATAAACACACTATACCATAAACGCTATTCCATAAACACCATACCATAAACACACTATACCATAAACACACTATACCATAAACACACTATTCCATAAACACTATACCATAATCACACTATACCATAAACACACTATACCATAAACGCTATACCATAAACACTATACCATAAACACTATACCATAAACACTCTATACCATAAACACACTATACCATAAACGCTATACCATAAACACTATACCATAAACACACTATACCATAAACACTATACCATAAACACACTATACCATAAACGCTATACCATAAACAGTATAACATAAACACACTATACCATAAACGCTATACCATAAACACTATACCATAAACACACTATACCATAAACACACTATTCCATAAACGCTATACCATAAACACTATATCATAAACACTATACCATAAACACACTATACTATAAACGCTATACCATAAACACTATACCATAAACACACTATACCATAAACGCTATACCATAAACACACTATTCCATAAACACACTATTCCATAAACACACTATACCATAAACACACTATTCCATAAACGCTATACCATCAACACTATATCATAAACACTATACCATAAACGCTATACCATAACCACATTATACCATAAACACTATACCATAAACGCTATACCATAAACACATTATACCATAAACACTATACCATAAACACATTATACTATAAACACTATACCATAAACACTATACCATAAACGCTATACCATAAACACATTATACCATAAACGCTATACCATAAACACATTATACCATAAACACTATACCATAAACACATAATACCATAAACACATTATACCATTAACACATTATACCATAAACACTATACCATAAACACATTATACCATAAACACTATACCATAAACACATTATACCATAAACACATTATACCATAAACACATTATACCATAAACACTATACCATAAACACATTATACCATAATCACTATACCATATCCACATTATACCATAAACACTATACCATAAACACATTATACCATAAACACATTATACCATAAACACTATACCACAAACGCTATACCATAAACACTATACCATAAACACACTATACCATAAACACTATACTATAAATACTATACCATAAATACTATACCATAAATGCTATACCATAAACGCTATACCATAAACACACTATACCATAAACGCTATACCATAAACACTATACCATAAACACTATACCATAAACACATTATACCATAAATGCTATACCATAAGCACTATACCATAAACACACTATACCATAAACGCTATACCATAAACACTATACCATAAACACACTATACCATGAACGCTATACCATAAACACGCTATACCATAAACACTATACCATAAACGCTATACCATAAACACGCTATACCATAAACACTATACCATAAACGCTATACCATAAACGCTATACCATAAACACTATACCATAAACGCTATACCATGAACACACTATACCATAAATGCTATACCATAAACACTATACCATAAACACACTATACCATAAACGCTATACCATGAACACACTATACCATAAATGCTATACCATAAACACTATACCATAAACACACTCTACCATGAACGCTATACCATAAACACGCTATACCATAAACACTATACCATAAACGCTATACCATAAACACACTATACCATAAACGCTATACCATAAACACTATACCATAAACGCTGTACCATAAACGCTATACCATAAACACACTATACCATAAACACTATACCATAAACACACTATACCATAAACGCTATACCATAAACACTATACCATAAACACACTATACCATAAACACTATACCATAAATACTATACCATAAATGCTATACCATAAACGCTATACCATAAAAACCATACCATAAACACACTATACCATAAACGCTATACCATAAACACTATACCATAAACGCTATACCATAAACACTATACCATAAACGCTATTCCATAAACACACTATACCATAAACGCTATACCATAAACACTATACCATAAAACGCTATACCATAAACACTATACCATAAACACTATACCATAAACACACTATACCATAAACGCTATTCCATAAACACCATACCATAAACACACTATACCATAAACACACTATACCATAAACACACTATTCCATAAACACTATACCATAATCACACTATACCATAAACACACTATACCATAAACGCTATACCATAAACACTATACCATAAACACTATACCATAAACACTCTATACCATAAACACACTATACCATAAACGCTATACCATAAACACTATACCATAAACACACTATACCATAAACACTATACCATAAACACACTATACCATAAACGCTATACCATAAACAGTATAACATAAACACACTATACCATAAACGCTATACCATAAACACTATACCATAAACACACTATACCATAAACACACTATTCCATAAACGCTATACCATAAACACTATATCATAAACACTATACCATAAACACACTATACTATAAACGCTATACCATAAACACTATACCATAAACACACTATACCATAAACGCTATACCATAAACACACTATTCCATAAACACACTATTCCATAAACACACTATACCATAAACACACTATTCCATAAACGCTATACCATCAACACTATATCATAAACACTATACCATAAACGCTATACCATAACCACATTATACCATAAACACTATACCATAAACGCTATACCATAAACACATTATACCATAAACACTATACCATAAACACATTATACTATAAACACTATACCATAAACACTATACCATAAACGCTATAACATAAACACATTATACCATAAACGCTATACCATAAACACATTATACCATAAACACTATACCATAAACACATAATACCATAAACACATTATACCATTAACACATTATACCATAAACACTATACCATAAACACATTATACCATAAACACTATACCATAAACACATTATACCATAAACACATTATACCATAAACACATTATACCATAAACACTATACCATAAACACATTATACCATAATCACTATACCATAACCACATTATACCATAAACACTATACCATAAACACATTATACCATAAACACATTATACCATAAACACTATACCACAAACGCTATACCATAAACACTATACCATAAACACACTATACCATAAACACTATACTATAAATACTATACCATAAATACTATACCATAAATGCTATACCATAAACGCTATACCATAAACACACTATACCATAAACGCTATACCATAAACACTATACCATAAACACTATACCATAAACACATTATACCATAAATGCTATACCATAAGCACTATACCATAAACACACTATACCATAAACGCTATACCATAAACACTATACCATAAACACACTATACCATGAACGCTATACCATAAACACGCTATACCATAAACACTATACCATAAACGCTATACCATAAACACGCTATACCATAAACACTATACCATAAACGCTATACCATAAACGCTATACCATAAACACTATACCATAAACGCTATACCATGAACACACTATAACATAAATGCTATACCATAAACACTATACCATAAACACACTATACCATAAACGCTATACCATAAACACTATACCATAAACACACTCTACCATGAACGCTATACCATAAACACGCTATACCATAAACACACTATACCATAAACGCTATACCATAAACACTATACCATAAACGCTGTACCATAAACGCTATACCATAAACACACTATACCATAAACACTATACCATAAACACACTATACCATAAACGCTATACCATAAACACTATACCATAAACACACTATACCATAAACACTATACCATAAATACTATACCATAAATGCTATACCATAAACGCTATACCATAAAAACCATACCATAAACACACTATACCATAAACGCTATACCATAAACACTATACCATAAACGCTATACCATAAACACTATACCATAAACGCTATTCCATAAACACACTATACCATAAACGCTATACCATATACACTATACCATAAACGCTATACCATAAACACTATACCATAAACACTATACCATAAACACACTATACCATAAACGCTATTCCATAAACACCATACCATAAACACACTATACCATAAACGCTATACCATAAACACACTATACCATTAACGCTATTCCATAAACACCATACCATAAACACACTATATTATAAACACCATAACATAAAAACACTATACCATAAACACTATACCATAAACGCTATTCCATAAACACTATACCATAAACACACTATACCATAAACACACTATACCATAAACGCTATTCCATAAACACTATACCATAAACACACTATACCATAAACACACTATACCATAAACACTATACCATAAACACACTATACCATAAACACTATACCATAAACACACTATACCATAAACACACTATACCATAAACTCTAAACCATAAACACTATACCATAAACACACTATACCATAAACACTATACCATAAACAGTATACCATAAACACACTATACCATGAACACACTATACCATAAACGCTATTCCATAAACACTATACCATAATCACACTATACCATAAACACACTATACCATAAACGCTATACCATAAACACTATACCATAAACACTATACCATAAACACACTATACCATAAACACACTATACCATAAATGCTATACCATAAACACTATACCATAAACACACTATACCATAAACACTATACCATAAACACACTATACCATAAACGCTATACCATAAACAGTATACCATAAACACACTATACCATAAACGCTATACCATAAACACTATACCATAAACACACTATACCATAAACACACTATTCCATAAACGCTATACCATAAACACTATATCATAAACACTATACCATAAACACACTATACTATAAACGCTATACCATAAACACTATACCATAAACACACTATACCATAAACGCTATACCATAAACACACTATTCCATAAACACACTATACCATAAACACACTATACCATAAACACACTATTCCATAAACGCTATACCATAAACACTATATCATAAACACTATACTATAAACACATTATACCATAAACACTATACCATAAACGCTATACCATAAACACATTATACCATAAACACTATACCATAAACACATTATACCATAAACACTATACCATAAACACTATACCATAAACGCTATACCATAAACACATTATACCATAAACGCTATACCATAAACACATAATACCATAAACACTATACCATAAACACATTATACCATAAACACTATACCATAAACACATTATACCATAAACACATTATACCATAAACACATTATACCATAAACACTATACCATAAACACACTATACCATAAACACACTATTCCATAAACGCTATACCATAAACACTATACCATAAACACACTATACCATGAACACACTATACCGTAAACACTATACCATAAACACACTATACCATAAACGCTATACCATAAACACATTATACCATAAACACTATACCATAAACACTATACCATAAACACATTATACCATAAACACTATACCATAAACACATTATACCATAAACACTATACCATAAACACTATACCATAAACACACTATACCATAAACACTATACCATAAACACACTATACCATAAACACTATACCATAAACACTATACCATAAACGCTATACCATAAACACTATACCATAAACACACTATACCATAAACGCTATACCATAAACACTATACCATAAACACACTATACCATAAACACACTATACCATAAACTCTATACCATAAACACTATACCATAAACACACTATACCATAAACACACTATACCATAAACACTATACCATAAACACATTATACCATAAACACACTATACCATAAACACACTATACCATAAACACACTATACCATAAACACTATACCATAAACACACTATACCATGAACACACTATACCATAAACACTATACCATAAACACACTATACCATAAACACACTATACCATAAACTCTATACCATAAACACTATACCATAAACACACTATACCATAAACACACTATACCATAAACACTATACCATAAACACATTATACCATAAACACACTATACCATAAACACACTATACCATAAACACACTATACCATAAACACACTATACCATAAACACTATACCATAAACACACTATACCATGAACACACTATACCATAAACACTATACCATAAACACATTATACCATAAACACACTATACCATAAACACACTATACCATAAACACACTATACCATAAACACACTATTCCATAAACACTATACCATAATCACACTATACCATAAACAAACTATACCATAAACGCTATACCATAAACACTATACCATAAACACTATACCATAAACACTCTATACCATAAACACACTATACCATAAACGCTATACCATAAACACTATACCATAAACACACTATACCATAAACACTATACCATAAACACACTATACCATAAACGCTATACCATAAACAGTATAACATAAACACACTATACCATAAACGCTATACCATAAACACTATACCATAAACACACTATACCATAAACACACTATTCCATAAACGCTATACCATAAACACTATATCATAAACACTATACCATAAACACACTATACTATAAACGCTATACCATAAACACTATACCATAAACACACTATACCATAAACGCTATACCATAAACACTATACCATAAACACACTATACCATAAACACTATACCATAAACACTATACCATAAACGCTATACCATAAACACTATACCATAAACACACTATACCATAAACACACTATTCCATAAACGCTATACCATAAACACTATATCATAAACACTATACCATAAACACACTATACTATAAACGCTATACCATAAACACTATTCCATAAACACACTATTCCATAAACACACTATACCATAAACACACTATACCATAAACACACTATTCCATAAACGCTATACCATAAACACTATATCATAAACACTATACCATAAACGCTATACCATAATCACATTATACCATAAACACTATACCATAAACGCTATACCATAAACACATTATACCATAAACACTATACCATAAACACATTATACTATAAACACTATACCATAAACACTATACCATAAACGCTATACCATAAACACATTATACCATAAACGCTATACCATAAACACATTATACCATAAACACTATACCATAAACACATTATACCATAAACACTATACCATAAACACATAATACCATAAACACATTATACCATTAACACATTATACCATAAACACTATACCATAAACACATTATACCATAAACACTATACCATAAACACATTATACCATAAACACATTATACCATAAACACTATACCATAAACACATTATACCATAAACACTATACCATAACCACATTATACCATAAACACTATACCATAAACACATTATACCATAAACACATTATACCATAAACACTATACCACAAACGCTATACCATAAACACTATACCATAAACACACTATACCATAAACACTATACTATAAATACTATACCATGAATACTATACCATAAATGCTATACCATAAACGCTATACCATAAACACACTATACCATAAACGCTATACCATAAACACTATACCATAAACACTATACCATAAACACATTATACCATAAATGCTATACCATAAGCACTATACCATAAACACACTATACCATAAACGCTATACCATAAACACTATACCATAAACACACTATACCATGAACGCTATACCATAAACACGCTATACCATAAACACTATACCATAAACGCTATACCATAAACACGCTATACCATAAACACTATACCATAAACGCTATACCATAAACGCTATACCATAAACACTATACCATAAACGCTATACCATGAACACACTATACCATAAACACTATACCATAAACACACTATACCATATACGCTATACCATAAACACTATACCATAAACACACTCTACCATGAACGCTATACCATAAACACGCTATACCATAAACACACTATACCATAAACGCTATACCATAAACACTATACCATAAACGCTGTACCATAAACGCTATACCATAAACACACTATACCATAAACACTATACCATAAACACACTATACCATAAACGCTATACCATAAACACTATACCATAAACACACTATACCATAAACACTATACCATAAATACTATACCATAAATGCTATACCATAAACGCTATACCATAAAAACCATACCATAAACACACTATACCATAAACGCTATACCATAAACACTATACCATAAACGCTATACCATAAACACTATACCATAAACGCTATTCCATAAACACACTATACCATAAACGCTATACCATATACACTATACCATAAACGCTATACCATAAACACTATACCATAAACACTATACCATAAACACACTATACCATAAACGCTATTCCATAAACACCATACCATAAACACACTATACCATAAACGCTATACCATAAACACACTATACCATTAACGCTATTCCATAAACACCATACCATAAACACACTATATTATAAACACCATACCATAAAAACACTATACCATAAACACTATACCATAAACGCTATTCCATAAACACTATACCATAAACACACTATACCATAAACACACTATACCATAAACGCTATTCCATAAACACTATACCATAAACACACTATACCATAAACACACTATACCATAAACACTATACCATAAACACACTATACCATAAACGCTATACCATAAACACTATACCATAAACACACTATACCATAAACACACTATACGATAAACTCTAAACCATAAACACTATACCATAAACACACTATACCATAAACACACTAAACCATAAACACTATACCATAAACAGTATACCATAAACACACTATACCATGAACACACTATACCATAAACGCTATTCCATAAACACTATACCATAATCAAACTATACCATAAAAACACTATACCATAAACGCTATACCATAAACACTATACCATAAACACTATACCATAAACACACTATACCATAAACACACTATACCATAAATGCTATACCATAAACACTATACCATAAACACACTATACCATAAACACTATACCATAAACACACTATACCATAAACGCTATACCATAAACAGTATACCATAAACACACTATACCATAAACGCTATACCATTAACACTATACCATAAACACACTATACCATAAACACACTATTCCATAAACGCTATACCATAAACACTATATCATAAACACTATACCATAAACACACTATACTATAAACGCTATACCATAAACACTATACCATAAACACACTATACCATAAACGCTATACCATAAACACACTATTCCATAAACACACTATACCATAAACACACTATACCATAAACACACTATTCCATAAACGCTATACCATAAACACTATATCATAAACACTATACTATAAACACATTATACCATAAACACTATACCATCAACGCTATACCATAAACACATTATACCATAAACACTATACCATAAACACATTATACCATAAACACTATACCATAAACACTATACCATAAACGCTATACCATAAACACATTATACCATAAACGCTATACCATAAACACATAATACCATAAACACTATACCATAAACACATTATACCATAAACACTATACCATAAACACATTATACCATAAACACATTATACCATAAACACATTATACCATAAACACTATACCATAAACACATTATACCATAAACACTATACCATAAACACATTATACCATAAACACTATACCATAAACACATTATACCATAAACACATTATACCATAAACACTATACCATAAACACATTATACCATAAACACTATACCATAAACACTATACCATAAACACTATACCATAAACGCTATACCATAAACACATTATACAATAAACGCTATACCATAAACACAGTATACCATAAACACTATACCATAAACACATTATACCATAAACATTATACCATAAACACTATACCATAAACACATTATACCATAAACACTATACCATAAACACTATACCATAAACACATTATACCATAAACACTATACAATAAACACATTATACCATAAACACATTATACCATAAACACTATACCATAAACACATTATACCATAAACACTATACCATAAACACATTATACCATAAACACATTATACCATAAACACTATACCATAAACACTATACCATAAACACTATACCATAAACACATTATACCATAAACACATTATACCATAAACACATTATACCATAAACACTATACCATAAACACATTATACCATAAACACTATACCATAAACACATTATACCATAAACACTATACCATAAACACATTATACCATAAACACTATACCATAAACACATTATACCATAAACACATTATACCATAAACACATTATACCATAAACACTATACCATAAACACTATACCATAAACACATTATACCATAAACACTATACCATAAACACATTATACCATAAACACATTATACCATAAACACTATACCATAAACACTATACCATAAACACTATACCATAAACACATTATACCATAAACACATTATACCATAAACACATTATACCATAAACACTATACCATAAACACATTATACCATAAACGCTATACCATAAACACATTATACCATAAACACTATACCATAAACACATTATACCATAAACACTATACCATAAACACATTATACCATAAACACATTATACCATAAACACATTATACCATAAACACTATACCATAAACACTATACCATAAACACATTATACCATAAACACTATACCATAAACACATTATACCATAAACACATTATACCATAAACACTATACCATAAACACATTATACCATAAACACTATACCATAAACACATTATACCATAAACACTATACCATAAACACATTATACCATAAACACATTATACCATAAACACTATACCATAAACGCTATACCATAAACACATTATACCATAAACGCTATACCATAAACACATTATACCATAAACACTATACCATAAACACATTATACCATAAACACTATACCATAAACACTATACCATAAACACTATACCATAAACACATTATACCATAAATGCTATACCATAAGCACTATACCATAAACACACTATACCATAAACGCTATACCATAAACACTATACCATAAACACACTATACCATGAACGCTATACCATAAACACGCTATACCATAAACACTATACCATAAACGCTAGACCATAAACACGCTATACCATAAACACTATACCATAAACGCTATACCATAAACGCTATACCATAAACACTATACCATAAACGCTATACCATGAACACACTATACCATAAATGCTATACCATAAACACTATACCATAAACACACTATACCATAAACGCTATACCATAAACACTATACCATAAACACACTCTACCATGAACGCTATACCATAAACACGCTATACCATAAACACTATACCATAAACGCTATACCATAAACACACTATACCATAAACGCTATACCATAAACACTATACCATAAACGCTGTACCATAAACGCTATACCATAAACACACTATACCATAAACACTATACCATAAACACACTATACCATAAACGCTATACCATAAACACTATACCATAAACACACTATACCATAAACACTATACCATAAATACTATACCATAAATGCTATACCATAAACGCTATACCATAAAAACCATACCATAAACACACTATACCATAAACGCTATACCATAAACACTATACCATAAACGCTATACCATAAACACTATACCATAAACGCTATTCCATAAACACACTATACCATAAACGCTATACCATATACACTATACCATAAACGCTATACCATAAACACTATACCATAAACACTATACCATAAACACACTATACCATAAACGCTATTCCATAAACACCATACCATAAACACACTATACCATAAACGCTATACCATAAACACACTATACCATTAACGCTATTCCATAAACACCATACCATAAACACACTATATTATAAACACCATACCATAAAAACACTATACCATAAACACTATACCATAAACGCTATTCCATAAACACTATACCATAAACACACTATACCATAAACACACTATACCATAAACGCTATTCCATAAACACTATACCATAAACACACTATACCATAAACACACTATACCATAAACACTATACCATAAACACACTATACCATAAACGCTATACCATAAACACTATACCATAAACACACTATACCATAAACGCTATACCATAAACACTATACCATAAACACACTCTACCATGAACGCTATACCATAAACACGCTATACCATAAACACACTATACCATAAACGCTATACCATAAACACTATACCATAAACGCTGTACCATAAACGCTATACCATAAACACACTATACCATAAACACTATACCATAAACACACTATACCATAAACGCTATACCATAAACACTATACCATAAACACACTATACCATAAACACTATACCATAAATACTATACCATAAATGCTATACCATAAACGCTATACCATAAAAACCATACCATAAACACACTATACCATAAACGCTATACCATAAACACTATACCATAAACGCTATACCATAAACACTATACCATAAACGCTATTCCATAAACACACTATACCATAAACGCTATACCATATACACTATACCATAAACGCTATACCATAAACACTATACCATAAACACTATACCATAAACGCTATTCCATAAACACCATACCATAAACACACTATACCATAAACGCTATACCATAAACACACTATACCATTAACGCTATTCCATAAACACCATACCATAAACACACTATATTATAAACACCATACCATAAAAACACTATACCATAAACACTATACCATAAACGCTATTCCATAAACACTATACCATAAACACACTATACCATAAACACACTATACCATAAACGCTATTCCATAAACACTATACCATAAACACACTATACCATAAACACACTATACCATAAACACTATACCATAAACACACTATACCATAAACGCTATACCATAAACACTATACCATAAACACACTATACCATAAACACACTATACCATAAACTCTAAACCATAAAAACTATACCATAAACACACTATACCATAAACACTATACCATAAACAGTATACCATAAACACACTATACCATGAACACACTATACCATAAACGCTATTCCATAAACACTATACCATAAACACACTATACCATAAACACACTATACCATAAATGCTATACCATAAACACTATACCATAAACACACTATACCATAAACACTATACCATAAACACACTATACCATAAACGCTATACCATAAACAGTATACCATAAACACACTATACCATAAACGCTATACCATAAACACTATACCATAAACACACTATACCATAAACACACTATTCCATAAACGCTATACCATAAACACTATATCATAAACACTATACCATAAACACACTATACTATAAACGCTATACCATAAACACTATACCATAAACACACTATACCATAAACGCTATACCATAAACACACTATTCCATAAACACACTATACCATAAACACACTATACCATAAACACACTATTCCATAAACGCTATACCATAAACACTATATCATAAACACTATACTATAAACACATTATACCATAAACACTATACCATAAACGCTATACCATAAACACATTATACCATAAACACTATACCATAAACACATTATACCATAAACACTATACCATAAACACTATACCATAAACGCTATACCATAAACACATTATACCATAAACGCTATACCATAAACACATAATACCATAAACACATTATACCATTAACACATTATACCATAAACACTATACCATAAACACATTATACCATAAACACATTATACCATAAACACATTATACCATAAACACTATACCATAAACACATTATACCATAAACACTATACCATAAACACATTATACCATAAACACTATACCATAAACACATTATACCATAAACACATTATACCATAAACACTATACCATAAACACATTATACCATAAACACTATACCATAAACACTATACCATAAACAGTATACCATAAACGCTATACCATAAACACATTATACCATAAACGCTATACCATAAACACAGTATACCATAAACACTATACCATAAACACATTATACCATAAACATTATACCATAAACACTATACCATAAACACATTATACCATAAACACTATACCATAAACACTATACCATAAACACATTATACCATAAACACTATACAATAAACACATTATACCATAAACACATTATACCATAAACACTATACCATAAACACATTATACCATAAACACTATACCATAAACACATTATACCATAAACACATTATACCATAAACACTATACCATAAACGCTATACCATAAACACATTATACCATAAACGCTATACCATAAACACATTATACCATAAACACTATACCATAAACACATTATACCATAAACACTATACCATAAACACTATACCATAAACACTATACCATAAACACATTATACCATAAATGCTATACCATAAGCACTATACCATAAACACTATACCATAAACACTATACCATAAACACATTATACCATAAACACTATACCATAAACACTATACCATAAACACTATACCATAAACACATTATACCATAAACACATTATACCATAAACACTATACCATAAACACTATACCATAAACACTATACCATAAACACATTATACCATAAACACATTATACCATAAACACATTATACCATAAACACTATACCATAAACACATTATACCATAAACACTATACCATAAACACATTATACCATAAACACTATACCATAAACACTATACCATAAACGCTATACCATAAACACATTATACCATAAACGCTATACCATAAACACATTATACCATAAACACTATACCATAAACACATTATACCATAAACACTATACCATAAACACATTATACCATAAACACATTATACCATAAACACATTATACCATAAACACTATACCATAAACACTATACCATAAACACATTATACCATAAACACTATACCATAAACACTATACCATAAACACATTATACCATAAACACATTATACCATAAACACTATACCATAAACACATTATACCATAAACACTATACCATAAACACATTATACCATAAACACTATACCATAAACACATTATACCATAAACACATTATACCATAAACACTATACCATAAACGCTATACCATAAACACATTATACCATAAACGCTATACCATAAACACATTATACCATAAACACTATACCATAAACACATTATACCATAAACACTATACCATAAACACTATACCATAAACACTATACCATAAACACATTATACCATAAATGCTATACCATAAGCACTATACCATAAACACACTATACCATAAACGCTATACCATAAACACTATACCATAAACACACTATACCATGAACGCTATACCATAAACACGCTATACCATAAACACTATACCATAAACGCTAGACCATAAACACGCTATACCATAAACACTATACCATAAACGCTATACCATAAACGCTATACCATAAACACTATACCATAAACGCTATACCATGAACACACTATACCATAAATGCTATACCATAAACACTATACCATAAACACACTATACCATAAACGCTATACCATAAACACTATACCATAAACACACTCTACCATGAACGCTATACCATAAACACGCTATACCATAAACACTATACCATAAACGCTATACCATAAACACACTATACCATAAACGCTATACCATAAACACTATACCATAAACGCTGTACCATAAACGCTATACCATAAACACACTATACCATAAACACTATACCATAAACACACTATACCATAAACGCTATACCATAAACACTATACCATAAACACACTATACCATAAACACTATACCATAAATACTATACCATAAATGCTATACCATAAACGCTATACCATAAAAACCATACCATAAACACACTATACCATAAACGCTATACCATAAACACTATACCATAAACGCTATACCATAAACACTATACCATAAACGCTATTCCATAAACACACTATACCATAAACGCTATACCATATACACTATACCATAAACGCTATACCATAAACACTATACCATAAACACTATACCATAAACACACTATACCATAAACGCTATTCCATAAACACCATACCATAAACACACTATACCATAAACGCTATACCATAAACACACTATACCATTAACGCTATTCCATAAACACCATACCATAAACACACTATATTATAAACACCATACCATAAAAACACTATACCATAAACACTATACCATAAACGCTATTCCATAAACACTATACCATAAACACACTATACCATAAACACACTATACCATAAACGCTATTCCATAAACACTATACCATAAACACACTATACCATAAACACACTATACCATAAACACTATACCATAAACACACTATACCATAAACGCTATACCATAAACACTATACCATAAACACACTATACCATAAACACACTATACCATAAACTCTATACCATAAACACTATACCATAAACACACTATACCATAAACACACTATACCATAAACACTATACCATAAACAGTATACCATAAACACACAATACCATGAACACACTATACCATAAACGCTATTCCATAAACACTATACCATAATCACACTATACCATAAACACACTATACCATAAACGCTATACCATAAACACTATACCATAAACACTATACCATAAACACACTATACCATAAACACACTATACCATAAACGCTATACCATAAACACTATACCATAAACACACTATACCATAAACACTATACCATAAACACACTATACCATAAACGCTATACCATAAACAGTATACCATAAACACACTATACCATAAACGCTATACCATAAACACTATACCATAAACACACTATACCATAAACACACTATTCCATAAACGCTATACCATAAACACTATATCATAAACACTATACCATAAACACACTATACTATAAACGCTATACCATAAACACACTATTCCATAAACACACTATACCATAAACACACTATACCATAAACACACTATTCCATAAACGCTATACCATAAACACTATATCATAAACACTATACTATAATCACATTATACCATAAACACTATACCATAAACGCTATACCATAAACACATTATACCATAAACACTATACCATAAACACATTATACCATAAACACTATACCATAAACACTATACCATAAACGCTATACCATAAACACATTATACCATAAACGCTATACCATAAACACATAATACCATAAACACTATACCATAAACACATTATACCATAAACACTATACCATAAACACATTATACCATAAACACATTATACCATATACACATTATACCATAAACACTATACCATAAACACATTATACCATAAACACTATACCATAAACACATTATACCATAAACACTATACCATAAACACTATACCATAAACGCTATACCATAAACACATTATACCATAAACACATTATACCATAAACACATTATACCATAAACACTATACCATAAACACTATACCATAAACACATTATACCATAAACACTATACCATAAACGCTATACCATAAACACTATACCATAAACACACTATACCATGAACGCTATACCATAAACACGCTATACCATAAACACTATACCATAAACGCTATACCATAAACACGCTATACCATAAACACTATACCATAAACGCTATACCATAAACGCTATACCATAAACACTATACCATAAACGCTATACCATGAACACACTATACCATAAATGCTATACCATAAACACTATACCATAAACACACTATACCATAAACGCTATACCATAAACACTATACCATAAACACACTCTACCATGAACGCTATACCATAAACACGCTATACCATAAACACTATACCATAAACGCTATACCATAAACACACTATACCATAAACGCTATACCATAAACACTATACCATAAACGCTGTACCATAAACGCTATACCATAAACACACTATACCATAAACACTATACCATAAACACACTATACCATAAACGCTATACCATAAACACTATACCATAAACACACTATACCATAAACACTATACCATAAATACTATACCATAAATGCTATACCATAAACGCTATACCATAAAAACCATACCATAAACACACTATACCATAAACGCTATACCATAAACACTATACCATAAACGCTATACCATAAACACTATACCATAAACGCTATTCCATAAACACACTATACCATAAACGCTATACCATATACACTATACCATAAACGCTATACCATAAACACTATACCATAAACACTATACCATAAACACATTATACCATAAACACATTATACCATAAACACTATACCATAAACACATTATACCATAAACACTATACCATAAACACTATACCATAAACACTATACCATAAACACTATACCATAAACACATTATACCATAAACACATTATACCATAAACACTATACCATAAACACATTATACCATAAACACTATACCATAAACACTATACCATAAACACTATACCATAAACGCTATACCATAAACACATTATACCATAAACACATTATACCATAAACACATTATACCATAAACACTATACCATAAACACTATACCATAAACACATTATACCATAAACACTATACCATAAACGCTATACCATAAACACTATACCA